>NC_133356.1:32641509-32794009 GCF_030506205.2 Paramisgurnus dabryanus | reverse complement strand
AATATTGTGTGGCGATCTAAATGCCAGAACTGGAAATGAACCAGACTTTGTCAATACACAGGGAGACAAATATATTACAAGCACCATGCACTCTCTGCCCTCACGCCATCCCAGAAATAATTATGATAAACTCACCAACAGAACTGGGAAAAGTCTCCTAGAGCTCTGTCAATCACTGGGCTTGTATATAGTGAACGGTCGCATTAGAGGAGACTCTTTCGGCTGTTACACCTTTAATTCTTTTCTGGGTAACAGCACTGTAGATTACTTCATTACAGACATTGATCCAGTGCTTCTCAGAGCATTTACAGTCAGTCCTCAAACACCTCTGTCAGACCACTGTAAAATTACACTATACCTAAAACAAACTCAAAACAATACAATATACAAACAACCCTCTCAATTAGAAAGACTGCAACAATCTTACAAATGGACAAAAAACACCAAAGAAAATTATCAAAGTGCAATGGAAAATCAAGATATCAACCTATTATTGGACAAATTTATAATGAACTCTTATCCACAAAATAAAGAAGGAATAAATCTGGCTGTAAATGACATCACTAATATATTCCACAAATTGGCATCGATCTGCAAATTGAAAAAAATATCAAAAAGGAAACCAAGAAACAACACAGAAAAATGGTTTGACAATACGTGTAAAAGTATCAGAACAACAGTACAAAAGCTTTCAAATCAAAAACACAGAGATCCTGACAATCAAGAACTCCGCCATCAATATCATCATGCTCTTAAAGAATACAAACAAACTCTCAGAGCAAAAAAGGAACAACATACAGAAGAAATATTCAATGAAATGGAGGAGTCAATAAATACAAGTAACTTCTGGAATCACTGGAACGCTCTCTATAAATCAAAACAAGAAGAATTGGCCATTCAAAATGGAAACATATGGAAGACACACTTTGAACATTTGTACAAAACAACCGAGATAAATCCTGCTCGAAATGAAATCAAAACTAAATTAGAAATCCTTAAAGAAAAAATTAAAGATAACCAGAATCCTCTGGATTTCCCATTCACAATGAAAGAGCTAACTGATAGATTACATGCATTAAAATCAAACAAAGCATGTGGCATTGATGGAATATTAAATGAAATGATTAAATACACCAATAACAAATTTAAGACTGCAATAATCTTATTATTTAACACAGTACTGAGTGTAGGATATTTTCCGGACGCCTGGAATCAAGGCCTCATTACGCCCATCTATAAACAAGGAGACAAATTTGACCCGAACAATTACAGAGGCATATGTGTCAACAGCAACCTGGGGAAAATCTTCTGTTCCATTATTAATCAAAGACTGCAAAACTTTCTTAAAACCCACAACGTCTTGGAGAAAAGTCAAATTGGATTTCTGCCCAAACACAGAACTTCGGACCACATCTATACCCTCCACACTCTCGTTGATAAACATGTACACCAAAACAAAGCCAAAGTTTTCGCTTGCTTTGTTGATTTTGAGAAGGCTTTTGATTCGATATGGCATGAGGGACTCTTCTTAAAATTACTGGAAAATGGGATTGGAGGGAGAACGTTTGATTTAATCAGTAGCATGTACAAAAATAACTCATGTGCGGTGAAAATAGGCAACAATCGCACAGAATTTTTCTCACAACAACGAGGAGTCAGACAAGGTTGCCCATTAAGCCCCAGTTTATTTAACATTTATATCAATGAATTAGCCAAAACCCTAAATAATTCCACTGCTCCTGGCCCAACCCTGAATGAATCAGAAATTAAATGCCTCCTCTTTGCAGATTATTTAGTCATTCTGTCCAAAACAAATGAGGGATTGCAACAGCTCCTTGACATCTTAGAAACATTCAGTCAAGCATGGGCTCTTAAAATTAATATGGCAAAGACCAAAATAATGATTTTTCAAAACCGGTCCAGATGCAGGGAATATAAATACACCTTCAGAGCAGGAGACCAAGTTATCCAACACACCCATGAATACACATATCTGGGACTAAAAATAAGTTCAACTGGGAACTTTAATTCAGCAATAAAAGAACTAAAAGCAAAATCATTGAGAGTCTTCTATATGATTAAAAATACAATCCAATATGACATTCCAACTCAAACATGGTTAAAAATCATAAAGGCAATAATTGAACCAATTGCATTATATGGCAGTGAAATATGGGGACCACTAAGAACTCAAGATTTTTCTAAATGGGAAAAAGAGGAAACCGAAATGCTGCATACCCAAATTTGTAAGAGCATTCTAAAAGTAAATAGAGCAACACCAAACAATTCATGTAGAGCTGAATTAGGGCAATACCCCTTATTGATCACCATCCAAAAAAGAGCTCTGAAATTTTACAAGCACTTACAATCCAGTGACCCAAGCTCATACCAGGCTCAAGCCCTGAAGTGTGAAGAGCAGAACCTGCACAGATCTGGAGGCCTTTCACAACTCAAGCTAGATCTACATCCAGACCAACAAAGCCCTTTTTGGCCCAACCAAATTATAAAAGTACAAAAGCAAAAATACATAGCCTATTGGAAAGATGTCACACAATCACAAAAGAAGATGGAACTTTATTTACAACTGAGAAAGGATTACAGGCCAGCAGAATACCTGATCTGTGTGAAAGATTATAAAATGAGAAAGACACTGACTAAATACAGATTGAGTGATCATTATCTGGCCATATAGAGGACGTCATAAACAGAGATGGCAGCCTCGAGAGCAGAGACTGTGTTTATTGTGCGCACAAAATGCTGTGGAAACAGAAGAACACTTTTTTCTACAATGTGATCACTATCAAAACATTCGATCTGCCTACTTTACAACATTTCAACAAATAATGCCAAATTTTATGGCACTATCAAACCCAGAAAAATTAAAATGTATATTGGGAGAAAAATCCAGCTTGATCACAACAGCAGCAAAATATGTAACAGCCTGCCATAAACAGAGAGAGTCAGCCAGTGTACAAAACTAAAGTCAGATTTAACATCTTAACATGTCTGAATAGATGTACAAAGTTTTTTTTTTTTTTTTTTTTTTACTTATGTTTTGCATTTATGTATTATTATTATTTTTATTTATTTATTCATATGTGTGTGTATATATCTCTTTTGTTTTTATAATTGTCTATATATTATAACCAATATTTTGTTTAATGTTCATGTAATGCCCAATGCTTTGGCAATACTGTACAAGTCATGCCAATAAAGCTAATTTGAATTTGAATTTGAATTTGAGAGAGAGAGTGTGAGAGTGTGAGAGTGTGAGAGAGTGTGAGAGAGTGTGAGAAAGAGAGTGAAATAAATTCAAATGAACAATCAAACTTGTTTCTTTATTAAAATATCAAATAAATTCATTTATATTTATCAATATGTAAAGGTGGACAATACTTGACTATTGTAGTTACATTTTCCAAGCATCTGTGCTTTACCAGAGTCTTTGTCTTGAGAAAAAATTGACTTTACTAAAAAATGTTCACTACATTCTAAACCATAGAATCATACTGTGTATTCCTTTTATATTGCATAATAAAATTAATTTAATACCTAATTACATAAAAATACTTAAGTAAAAGTAAAAAAGTAGATGTTTAATGTACTTAAATATTAAATATAAACCAAAAACTTGAAATTATGAAATGTAGTGGAGTAAAAAGTATGATAATATGCTTTGGAATATAAGTTTTCCAAAGAAAAACACTGATAAAATACAGATACTTGAAAATTTACTTTTATGTAGAAAGTACTTAAGTAGTGTCTGCTTCTGTCAATATTAAAGAGCATAATACAAAGTATTTTAGCATGAAAGCAGTATTTTTCAATGTGTGACAGCGTCCTGTATCAAAACTAAATCTATGCCGCTTATAACAACTCAAACCGTGCACTGTAAAACCAAACAGTAAAACTAACTTATAATAGAAAGTACCTGGTACTCAAAATGTGCCAAAAAGTTTAGCTAACTATTATTTTTGAGTTCATTCAACATCTATCATAGATTTAAGTTAACAGTAAATCTTTTTTTGAGTTTTTACAACTACACCAATGGTAAAGAGTTTAGGGAACTTGAAAAGTAGATTCAACCATAATTAAATAACTCAAAAGCCCTTTAGTGGCGTTTTTTTACCAAAAAGTGACATCATCATTGAAAGGGCACTCAGACGTGTTTTAAACGGATGAATTTGCTCTTGGATGCAAATAATGACAAACTTTTGGTGGTTGTGATGAGTTCAATTTGCCAGGTAAGCTAAGAAAGAGTCTGTCACTGCAAATTTACTTCATTTTAAAGTTAAATCAACACCATTGGTTGAGGAGGTTCCGTTCCCAGCATGCTTTGCATGAGCCCGCAAAACAAGAGCATTTTTTTAAATTAAGTGATATTTTATGTGGTTTTTAGTAAACAAAAAGACTCAGTAGTGTTAAACATTTATTTATCTTGGAGATTTAGAAAAGTTTGCTATTTTTTTTTAGTTTTGTGCTTACCATTGTTCAGAAGTGTAGTGCCTGTGCTTAGGCTTTAGGTCAATAAAAATGTGTTGTTTTATCACTTAAAAAGAAGTCAACACTAAGCTCAGTCTCAACTAGGGGTGGGCGATATGACCAAAATCTTCTATCACGATAGGATTAATTTTATATCATGATAACGATATGTATCACGGTAGAGTTTTTTATGTTTTAATAAGGTTTAAATCTTTAATACCATAGAAATGTTCATAATTCTCACAAAAAACATATACAAGCATAGAAAGAAGATAAAAACAAACAAAACTCAAGCTCTCTGAAGATACACAGTCAATAAGAATGATAATAAATAATTATGCATGTATGTATAGGCCTATATATATTTTTATTTAAGGTAGAAAAGTGATTTAATTAGGAGCAGTGAGAGATTTTTTTCTCAATGCTGTTTGATTAACACGAGTGACAGACAGGAGCAAAATTAGGTAACTTCCCCTTTAAGACCAAAGTCCGGTTCCAATACACTGTTACACATGCGCTTTCTCTTTTAGCTGTTTACTTTCTCTTAAGACCTTACTGGTCGTGTTTATGATGATGCTTGCAAAGACGGGAATTTTGACGCATATGTGTATTTAAGGCCAATAAAGCGGGAAAAATGCTCACGAGCTTAATAAGCAGAGGTCGCGCGACTTGCGCGCTCCTCACAGACAGAAAGAGCAGCGGTTGCACGACTTGTCCGCTCCTGACACACAGAAAGAACGCACGCATACAGATCTGTTGTCTGTGTTTCAATGGCTTAAAATAACTTGTTTTAAAACTGCAGTGCTTAAATACGTGTACAAACGTTACGTTTTCGCGACCACACGCACAGGAGCGTGACATGGGCACGTAACCTCGATAGAAACGATAGTTCAAAATCTCTACCGGTTGACAAATTTCTACCGGTTAATTTTGTCTACCGGTTTATCGCCCACCCCTAGTCTCAACACACTTTCACTGGTATCAAATTTTCATGAGTCACATGATATGTTTCTGTGATTTGTGAACAAAACTTGAATATTTTGAGTACTCTGAACTTGGGTTTTACAGTGTTCTTTTAAGTTGTAAAATGTAGATATTTAAGTAAAGGAAACTTAAGAAAAACAAGGCAATCAGTTGCCACAAAATATTTAAGTAAAACAACTACTACTATTTAAGTTACATAAATTATATAATTTAATTTATATAAGACTTTATCCAAGTTTAGATAAATAAAATGTTTTGATTTGAATTGAAGTTGTCAGTACTCAAAACTTTTAATTTGGCAAACTTAGAAAAATTGAGGCAATCAGTTGCCTCAAATTTTTTGAGTTAGTAGAACTTATCAAAAAAAAAAAAAAAAAAAAAAGACTGAGCTGCCTATTGGAGCTAAACCCTTACAGTAGGTGAAAATCAGGTAAAAATTAGGGGAGTTATGATTATTCCTCATTAGAAATGAATGCAAGGGAGCACACTGGACACCCATCCAAGATGGCGGCCGTGCGATACGTCAGCTCCAATAGGCAGCTCAGTCTTTTTTTTATTTTTTTTTATTAAACAAATATTCATGTACAAACAATAAGGCAATAATAATAGTTGTTTACATTAAACGTACAAATCAGGTGCAGATGTATAAAACAACAATACACATACACAAAACTTATATATAAATTAAATAATAATTAAATGCAAAATAATAATAAAATAATAATAATAATAATAATAATAAGGGGCTAGGGTTTTTCTTCTAAATCATATTCACATATGATGGATACAAGACTAGTTGCATTTTTCTTCTTAATCACTTTAAGGGCTTTAATAAATGAAACAAATTCAGCATGAAAAGCATAAAACCTCGGTATCACCTTTTGGTATTTTGATTTATGTACAAAAAATTTCCAAAAAAAGCATGAGGATATTATTAACCAAGAAATTGTCTTTTTTGTTTTCCAGTAAAAGTCCATATGTAATGTCCTTTGCAGTAAAGTCTTCCAGGAGAAATATCTTTGGGTAAAGCCAGTCATAAATATCAGTCCATAAGGCCTCCACATACATGCAGTGAAAAAACAAATGCTCTGTGGTTTCAATGTCATCACAAAATACACATTTATTTGAGTCAAATCCAAATCTAAGACGTAAAAATTCACTTGATGGATATATCCCATTTAGAATTTTGAAATGAATTTCTTTTACTTTGGGAGCTAAGGGGAATTTTAAATATTTGGTTCTAAGTTTGTGAATGGTGTCTTTTGAAAAATAATTTAAAATACAATTTTTATAAATTATTACAGGATAAGAAATGTCATTGAAAATATTTCTAACAGTTATGTTTGAAAGTTTGGATCCTTTGAACTCACGGCCATCAACTAAAAGACCTGGGAGATGTGGGATTACAGCATCAGAATATGAGAGAGTTTCTTTAATTAGGCATACAACAGACTTAGGAATGGCTTTAGTAATAGAATTAAATTTGGCTCGATTACAAATAATATTATATTTAACACAGAAATTTTCATATTATATAATTCCACTATATATAACAATTAAATGAGACACTGACCAAATACCTTTCTCCATCCAATTCTTTTCAAACATTGATTTTTTCCTATCTATTATTCCATAACGGTGAATTATGGGGTGTGAAATTATGGTTATATAAAATCTTCCAATATAACAAAACCTGTTGATGAAAATTTGATAATTTAATTGGCAGACGTTGAACAGTGAAATCACAATTTAGTAAAAACTCTATTCCTCCTAATTTCTTAAATAATTCTCTGGGAATGTGAAACCAACTGTTATTGTTATTCAAAAAGGATTTCAACCAATTAATTTTTAGGGTCCCATTTATAGAATCAAAATCAATGGCTTGTAACCCACCGTCTTTTTAATCTTTTGTCATCACTACCCTTTTAACATAATGGGTTTTCTTTCTCCATATACAACCAAAGTTGATCTGATTTATTTTTTTAATGGCTCTATTTGAAATTGCTATTGTGTGTGCAGGATAAATTAATCTTGAGATGCCTTCCATCTTTGTCAAAAAACTCTACCAAGTAAGCTTATATCACGCAACAACCAAGAGTTCAGTTTAGTTTGACATTTATCTAAAACTTTCCACACATTCCTGTCTTCCATTTCCCCAGAATCTTTTGAAATAAACATTCCTAAATACTTAACTACCGATCTTATTGGGATGTTATAGGCCTCAGTTAAATGACATTGATGAATTGGCATTAATTCACACTTATTTAAATTCATTTTTAGACCGGAGGCTTTAGAGAAAGTGTGAATTATTTGTAAAATTTTGGGGACCTCAGTTAGCCGTTTCATGAAAATGGTAGTGTCATCAGCAAACTGGCTGATGATTACTGGCTGGCCAAGTACCTCTAAAGGTGCTATACTTGAATTTTTAACAAGGATAGAAAGCATCTCTGTGGTTAAAATAAAAAGAAATGGGGAAATTGGGCAGCCCTGTTTTATGCCACGATTGATTGGGAATCTTGGTGATGTACCTCCTGATAAAGAAATTGAGCTATTTGAATTTTCATAAAGGGATTTTATAATATTTCTAAATTTATCTCCAAAACCAAACAATTTTAAACAATCAAAAATAAATGGGTGTTCAATTGAATCAAATGCCTTGTAGAAGTCAATGAAAAGAATAAAGCCACCATCTTCAACTAGATGTCTGTAATCTAAAAGATCAAGCACTAAACGAATATTGTTATGTATGGATCTACCCTTCAGAAAGCCGGATTGGGAATCACTTATAATTTTATGTTAAAATAATTTTAATCTGTTGGCATATATGAGAGTAACAATTTTATAGTCAGTGTTTAATGATGTGATTGGTCTAAAGTTATCTAAAATTTTTGGGTCCTTATCAGGTTCAGGGATTAAAGTTATAACCCCTTGTTTCAGGGAGATAGGGAAAGTCATACCTTCAGTTGCTTCTTTTAGCATAAGCAAAAAAGGGTCTTTTAGAAAAGACCAAAAATGTTTATAAAAATTGGCTGTGAGGCCATCACAGCCTGGAGATTTGTCTGAAGCCAAACTATTTACTACTTTATCTAACTCATCCAAAGTAATCTCAGCATCACATAGCGCTACATCTTCAGCATCTATATGGGGAATAAGGTCTTTAATGTGGTTGAAAAACACAATTTCATCATCCAAGGAGAAAGTTGAGGAATATAAATTGCTATAGAATGACACAACTTCCTTAGTGATTGAAGCTTGATCAGTGATTACCTGGCCCTGGAGTGATAAGGCTTTAATTGAAAGTTTCTCTTGCCGCCTTTTTTCTAAACGACAGAAGTAAGAGGTACTTCTTTCTCCATCCTCAATCCATTTGGCTCTGGACCTGATAAAAGCCCCTTTCGCTTTAAGAAGATAAATTTCATCCAGCTTGTTTAAAAGATTTTGTGGTTCCTGTTTGTCATTATCCGTAAGTGAAGTTTTACTATAATATATATTTATTTCTTTAATGATATTCAATTCAGTTAATCTATTCAATTTATTGATTGTTTTTCCAAAATTAACAGAATATTCTCTCATTTTAAATTTAAGAAACTCCCATTTAGAAATATATGATACTATCCAATTATCAGACATCACATTTGAGATTGTGGCTTTAATACCTTCAATAAAGGATTGGCTTTTTAATAAACCAGAATTGAATTTCCAATACCCTTTTTTCTGTTAGCTAACACCAGGAGGATTAAAACTTAATTTAATAACAGCATGGTCTGTGAGAGGAGCTGCTGACATACAAGTGTCACTAATGAGGTTTATAATGGAGACAGAGATTAACCAAAAATCAATTCTTGACTTGACTTTACAAGATGTGTCTACATATATAATGTCTATGCATATAAGGGCATAGCTGCTTAAATCTTATTATCTTATATGTTAAGATTTACATTCATAAATGCAAATGGGCTCGGACTAAGCCCAATATTACCCAATTTAAGGTTCAGATGAAGATTTATTTTGAAACATTGAAAGGACTTTCAAACCCTAAGGCTACCAAGACTATGGCATATTACAATGCGTTAAATTCCTCATTTTGAAAGAATTGTATTGTATACCCTCTTTCTTTTCTTTTCTTTTCTTTTTTTATTTCTTTTATTTTTTTCCCTTGAAGTGTATTTCTTTTACTTCAAATGTTATTTGTAATCCTTTATGCTTGCAATGGTGCTACATGATGCTTTGATTGTACAATTATTTTGATACATATAAAGCACAAAAAAAAGGGCATAGCCGCCCACCTTGCAGCTAAAAACCTATGGCTAAAACATGCACATAAAGATGTTTTGACGGATAAAACAAGAAGATTGGGATTATATATGGTGCATCTGTGTGTTTTTGTTTTTGCAATCCGAAGCCACGTCAGCTCACATATGGTTAAAACACTCGACTTCTGTTATAAAGTCAGTTTGTAGCAAAAAAATCCCACCAGTTCTCCTGTTTTGATGGTGTGCTAAGCTAATACCTGCTAAGCTAACGTGCACCTGCTAACATTTAGATATGCAAAATAGGTTTGAGGAATTATTTCAAATGGTAATAATAATGGTAAAATTTAATATCTTTTTGTAAGAAAGGCATTTGACACAAAGCCAAACAGTTGAAGACATTTAATCAAAGAAAAGAGGGGAAAAAACACTGTTAACACTCTGGGGTCGGCTGCGGCGCGGGCGCCGCAAACTATTTATTTTTCGATCACTCCCCAAAGAGACTTAGATAACTCTACTGATTTTTGACATAGGCTACAGATATGATTTATACATCATTTAAAACGTTAAATTGTCTAGTTTTTTTCTGTCCACTCCCAATAAAAACAGCATGTTGTGCTTTTCGCAAAATTAAGAAAATAAACATGATGCGCGTTTTGTTCTCTCTCCCTCAGTGAAGTCCTTTCAGAAACACGTCAGAAAAACTAACTCTAACTTAACGAATATTTGTCATAGAAACAAAAGATAAATGTCTACATAATGCTTGGAATGTCTGCTTTTGGAAGATGTAAGTGAAATCGAAAACAAATATTGTAATTCGTTGTTAACTGTATTAGAAGAGAGAGATGTGCCGTCTTTATTCTGTTGCTTCATTATCTATAATGAGCCACGCCCCGCTCCATTGAAGAAAAGAGCAGAGATCATCCATATTCATTAGTCAACCCCACAATCAATGGACATTCCATTCCGTCTCTGCAGCCATTCACTGCTGTGTTGAGTTTTAATCCGAGTGCTGGAAACATGACATCTACTTGTTTACTCGTGACTGTAACTAAAGTTATCTCCAGACGCGAGTGTGACTCGATTGACGTCCAAACGCACACACAAACACACAATGCCTCATATTTGAAGCACTTTGTGGTATCATTATAAAAGATGCGATTACACACATCACATACTTGTTTACTCGCGCCTAAATCTCCAGACAGACGCGAGTGTGTGTGCTTCGTCAGTGTGACGGGATCGATGTCCGACATATAAATCCTTATTTACTTGCGGATGTGTGTCAGTTTCTCCAGACGCGAGTGTTTTCTTTGTCTTCCGTCAAACAGCTGAGGCGACGGGAACGCACATACACAAACACGCGAGTCAGGAAACTCGACGCGCTTTTTGGTATTCTTATAAAATACGCGATTGCAAACAGTACAATCCTTATTTAGTTGCGTCATATCTCCGCACAGCAAGTTTATTAAACACAGGATCACTCGCATGTGCACACATTCACTGCTTTCATGATCAACACGTGAGGTAATGGCGGCGGCTGTAAACAAACATTGATAAGTTTATCACGCGTGTCCCTGGTTGTGTTTCTACTATAATGATTACAAAAACACAAATAGGAGTCCAGACAACGATAGGCAGTTGTTCTTTTGAGCTTTTTACTGCACAAAAGTAAACCTCTCGCTGGCCAACCAAACACAAACCCTGTGTTCACTTTATGATGGCCAAACAGTACCTTTACCATGATTAGGCTACTATGGTTTTAAAAGGTAACTTATACTTGTGATATTAATAGAAAATATTTCAATATAGACACACACACACACACACACACACACACGCATTATATATATATATATAATGTGTGTGTGTGTTTGTGTGTTTACATTATATTGAAACGTAAACCTTATCATGGTTTTACTACAGAGAAAGTTGCATTCCTGTTGAACATCCCCACAAGGCTTATTGTGTGGCTCATTATTCAACTCTTTTGTCTCTCAGCTGTCAATCACTGATTATTCAGGAGCTTTCCCGCCTCCACGCATACAGCCTTTCCCAAGCAAAAGTGTCTTAGAAATTGTAAATCAATGTATTGCTTTATGTGATTGAGTAGGCCATATGATTTTCACATCATTTTGAAGAAAAAACTCTAGACTAGATCCTGTTTGGAAAGTCTTGGGAAAACATGTTTAGAATGAGTTTTGTGGTGTTATATCAGTGACTTTAAAATTTTGCTTTTTCAAAAACCACGCATAAACATTTTTCTCTCAAAAATACAAACATGTACATACATGTTGATTATATGATATTGTAGCCCAGTTTGTGATTAACACAGTGTTATGAGACTTTTGCCATTAATATGTTTTCAAGCAACTGAAAAAAGCACAAATGTCAGTGCATGTCAAAACTTCCCCAGGGCCCTAAAAACCCCTTAGACCCCAGAGGGTTAATAGACCGTTGTCAGTAATTATTATAATAATAACAAATAATGATAATTAGACGCCAAATCCTTTCCAGTCTGAAGATAGTTCACCAGTAGGGGGAGTTGATCACAGATGAGCAGTGTCTAATATGATTTAGGTGAACTTTGGTCGGTTTTTACTATTATAAGTTCATAAAACATTTATCCTTCTGACTGATAACGCTACCATTTTGTCTAGTTTTTATTTATAGACAGATTTAATGACAAACATGTGCATAATTAAAAGAGCGGTAAAGGTCTTAATAATCTGTTTGCCTTAAAAAAAAAACAGAATTCACTTTGACTTAATGGCTTTAAGTTAAGTTAAATCAGTAATTTTTCCCAAAAACTTGTATTTTAACAAATTCTTGCAATTGTGCAAAAAGTGCAAAATGTTTGGAGTGAGATCTTGATGCTTTTATGTTTTCCCCAGCAGATGTTTCGAGCACTTCAATCATTTCAAGTTTATTCTAGATTCATTTAAGGCCAATTGCAATTATATTATCATAAACATATATAACATGTATTTCGTAAAGTAATGTACTTTTTATCAGCTCTTAACTTTACAACAAAAATAATAGCCAACAGTGATAACAGAAATAGCTGCAGAGTAGCAGTTTAATTTATGCATGATTGGTGAAATGTTCAATTCACAGATTTAAATAAAATAAGTTAATCAAAATGTCTTGATGATTGAGAGAAATCATGCAAATTAAACTAAAACACAGAGTAATGAAGTGTATATTTTAAGGTTTAGGTCAAGTGTACTTATTTATTTGGGTTAAACCAGCATCAGGTTTAACATTGTGTCTGATTGGATTTACTACGTTAACTCCCAGTATTTTATACCAAGGTCAAGGGTTTGATATTGCATATGAAAAACATGTACATAAGTAACCCAAGTTAATCAGTTTGATCAAATAAAAAAGTAAAAAAGCAAATTAAAACATCTGCTAAAGAAAAGTCTTCCATATTCAATTCAATTTTATTTATATACTGTAGCACTTTTCACAATTGTTTAATTATGTCAAAGCAGCTTTACATTAATAAACCTGACTCCCTAAACTCCTAGGAGAAAAACCCTAGAAAGAGAGCCAGACACAGCTGATAGAGGACATACTATATATTAGATACTTTATTATACAACTTTAAAATATAAAAACATTAAGAATTAAAACAGTTTTTTTTAATGTGTTCAAGGATGAGACAGGATCTGCATCAGACATTCAGCCAGCGGTCTGTGGTCATGACGACTGAGGCTGAAATAAAACCTGAAGATGAGAAAGAAAAGAAATGTCAACATTTAATTTTTAGTCATCATATTTATAGTATATCTAGAACCTTAAAGGAACACGCCCAGATTTTGGGAATTTAGCTTATTCACCGTATCCCCCAGAGTTAGATAAGTCCATACATACCTTTCTCATCTCCGTGCGTGCCGTAACTCTGTCTGAAGCAGCCCCCGCTAGCTTAGCTTAGCACAAAGTCTGAAAGTGAATGGCTCCAGCTAGCAAACTGCTTCCAATAAGTGACAAAATAACGCGAACTATATTCTCTGAAGACGAAGCACTGCTACGTGGGCGGAGTGATTTGCTCGCAGCACCCGAGAACCCCTGGTGAGGAGCAGAGATTTCGGTCAGAGTTGTGCAAATCACTCCGCCCATGTAGCAGTGCTTCGTCTTCAGAGAATATAGTTCCCAGTAGGTATACTGTTAAAAGATCGCTGTCTCTCATATCACCTTGTTATTTGTACACGCTGTGACTATCCAAGTCACAACACACAAATAGGAAAATGTTTGCGTTATTTTGTCACTTATTGGGAGCAGTTTGCTAGCTGGAGCCATTTACTTCCAGACTTTGTGCTAAGCTAAGCTAGCGGGGGCTGCGTCAGACAGAGTTACGGCACGCACGGAGATGAGAAAGGTATGTATGGACTTATCTCTGTATCTCTGGGGGATACAGTGAATAAGCTAAATTCCCAAAATCTGGGCGTGTTCCTTTAAAGCCACAATATCAGTGGCGGCTCGTAACTGCTCATCTGAGGGGCGCTAATTGAAAATAAGTGTTCGGAGTGTCATATGTGTTGCTTGCGTTTTTAAAATATTTGTTTGTTGCGTCATGTGAACCATGTGCATCACGTGTTTTGTCAAAATAAGTGCCTGCTGCAAACACGTCAAAACCATTTATGATAAAAGAGACGCTCACGTTCACAAAATACACGCAAGACACTCCCTTAACAGTAAACTTTGATTACGCATGAGATTATGCGAGTATCTGGCAGACGCAAGTGTCTCTTTTATCATAAACCCTTTAGACGCGTCTGCAGCAGGCACTTATTTTGACCATACATGTGATGCACATAAGATCTCTCGACATGCAGAACACATATTTTAAAATTACGAACCACACACATGATGGGCTACATAAACGTTGTGACGAACTTGAACTTCGCATCAAGCGCCTTCGGAAAAAAGAAGTCACCGGCCGCCAGTGCACAATATGTATGATTTTTGTAATAAAATATACAAAGATAAATGAAGTTGTGTACTTACATTATGCAGAAAGTGTGCAAAAATGTGTTACTTCTGAGAAATTGTGGCCCTTTTAATGTCTGTGCTATTCTCGCTTTCTGGTTATAGAAACTAGAGAGACACAAGAGGACAAATGCAGAAGTGTTGGTTAAACAACATCTAACACACGACTGTTAACTTATTCATTATAATGCCATAAAGTATTAATTTATTACCTTATTTATCCGTAAACATGATTAGCAAACTCCATATGTCTCAGGATGATGAAAACAGCATCTCCAATCATTCCCCTCTTCTTCAGTCATTCAGCTTCATCCTTTTTATTTTCTGTGGATAGTGCCCTGTAGTGATGAAAATGTACATTTAAAACAATCTTACTATACAACTAACTACAGAAAATAAAAAGCATGTAATCTGCAAAATGTAGTTTCCTAATTGGTCTGTTACCTCATTTTGTATACGAGTAGCTCTTCTTCGTCAGACTCAGTTTTAAACCAGTCATGATCTAAGATCTGCTTGAGTGTCGGACGATCACTTGGATTCAGGGCCAGGCAACCACTTAACAGATCACAGATTTCTGTACAAGATTTAGGAGAGAGCTGGTTAGTCATCATGACACACAAATGGCAATAATGATCATGGCATAAAGAGACGCTTTTGTTGTCATTTAATAATACTGCAAAAAAGTCTGTCTGTCTATCATCTAAAGGGACCCTGGTCACAGACAGACAGTACCTCAGGTTAAGATGATGGCACAATGATGTAATAAATTGGCGAGCCACTAAATGACTGTTTAGCTAAACACAATAAAACTAACATCTTGCCAGACAGACCGTATCCTCTGATAATATTTATTGTGGATTTGATCAAAGGCTTTGTGTGTGCATGTTGATCAGTCATTTTCACTCACCCTTTGATAAATCCTTCTCAGTTGTCTCCAGATTCCCGGAATTAAACTCGTTTAAAGGACAGGGGAAAGATCCAAGCACCATGAAGTACAGCATAGTACCTATGGCCCAGACGTTTGCTGGCACGGCGTGGAATTTCTTAGCCGTTTCGATCTCAAGCGGGGTGCAACATGGAGCTCCTGTACACAAAACATCATGTTGAGTCATTTTGTAAAAGATGACCCTGCAATAACAACAGGTTTCAATACTCTGCTATATTAATTTTTTTTTAGCTCACCCATAAAGTCACGGGAATCATATGCCTCATGCGTCAGATAATGTCCAAGCCCAAAATCAATTAACTTCAGGCTCATTGTTGATTGCTGCACCAAGAAGTTTCCGGGATGGATGTCGGTATGGAAAACTCCACAATCCATACAGTGTTTCACTGCCAGTACCGCCTGACGCATGAGATGTCTTGCTGTATTTTCACTTAGTTTTTCTTCAAGAAGAACAAATAGCAACAAGGATTCGCTGTGCAGTGGGTACTCCAACACGAGCGTGTAAAAGTGTTTAGTCTCGTACCAGTCATACATCTGTATGACATTGGTGCATGAGGGCGCATCTCTTAACTTAAGCATCAGCGCCACTTCTGTAATAAGTGGTTTGGGGGATCCAGGCTGGAGAAAAAATGGTCAACAAATTACAATTAGATAAAACAAATATCTTGTTTTGGTGCGTAATTGCTATACTGTCTATTTTCTGTTTAGTTCACTTCATCAAATTTTATGACAACTTACAATCTGAAGAGTCCTTTCATTCTTTCGTTTGATTATTCGCTTGATGGCAACCTGTAAAGAGAAAAACAACAAAAGTTAATTTCTCTTGAGCTGACTGAAGCTCACCTGACACTGCACACATAACTTTAAGGTTTGAGAATCTACAAACTTTAAAACATGGTTTAGATCAAGTGGACATACAAATTTCAGCAAACATTGTGTTTGATATAAATACGAGTGCATTACCTCACTGCCATCCGATTTACGGATCCCTTTGTACACTATGGCACAGCCACCGCACCCAAGCACTTCATCCTCCAAGCGTTGATATTTAGAATCAAAAGTGTCTGAAAAACACACAGAAAAATGATGAGGTGACAGTACATGTTAACACTCATATACTCACAGATGAAAGGTACAGCATACATTTCCAGGTACAGAAGAATATGATGAAGAAACCATTTCACCCCACCCCATCAACCCACCGTAGGAGTAATGAAGTCAGTACACTCACCTTTAGGCACTGACGGATCAGCTGGTTTCTTCTCGCTTGGCGGTTCAAAAGCTTTTTGAACAACATTTATAACTTTTGGCCTGACAACTTTATCATCTTCTGACAAGGGATTTCTGGGATTTTCAAGGGCTTTTGCCCCAGGATTTCCTTCTTCTTTTGGTCCAGGATTTTTAGTTATTTTTGCATTAAAAAACCAAGGAAGTCTGAGATTTCCAAAAGCTTTTGGCCTGGGATTTTTACCACCTTTTGCCTCAGGATTTCCAACATCTTTTGACCCAGGATTTTTAGCTTTATTTGGGTCGGGATTTCCGCCACCTTTTAACCCAATATTCTCTGGAATGGCACCTATCTTCTGTAGCCTCCCATTAGCTGCAGTGATGCCACCAAAACTGGCCAAATCCGCACCATCCATGGCATCAGGAATAGCTGGATCGGCATCTTTTTTCACTTTACTCTTCCCTTGTTTTCTCCAAGGGTTGTGAAATGAGCGGCTCTTTGATGCCTTTTGTTTGTGTTTCTTTAAGCCAACACTCTTCGATTGACAATCTGCCAGATCAACAACTTTCCTGGCATCAGGGATAGCTGTATCGGCCTCAATCTGTGAAGTCGGCATTGACTCCACTTTGCCCCTCCGGAAGCATCCAAGGAAGCGTTGCTTCAATGTCTTGCGTTTATCCGGACGAATCTTTGGTTTTGATTGGGGGCAGGCCAGATCAGGAACATCCATGCCAACAGGAATATCTGAAATGGCCTTGGGCTGTTGAGTTGGCACAACAGTCACTTTTTCTCCCTGGAGGTTAGATTTGCGGCTCTTTGAAGCCTTTTGTTTCTTTTTCTTCGGACCAACGTAGGTCTTTGACTGTGATGCCAGATCAACAACTTCCCTAACATCAGGGATAGCTGGATCCGCTTTAAGCTGTGGAGTCGGCACTGACTCCACCTTGCCCCTCCAGAGACAGTCAAAGAATGCCATTCGTTTGTCCGGTTTGATTTTAGTGTTTAATTCAGAGCTGGCCAGAACAGCATCATCCTTTAGATTAGGATTTGCTGAATCCGCATTAAGCTGTGGAGAAGACCAGAGGTGGGTCAGACAGACAGACAGACAGACAGACAGATAAATGTTTCCAGCCATGTTTAGAAGCCATGTTTCCATCCAAGGCTTTTTAGCAAAAAATGCTTTAGCGCATAAACGCAATGTCAATACCTAAAAAAAAATGTGGAAACACTTTGTCAAAAAATAGCTTTAACGAAAATAAATGTGATGTCACATGATAGATCTTCATCACACGCAACCTCTGAAGGGCATGACAGAAAACAAAAGGTGCTCTTATTGCAGCCTGAGACTTTCTGTTTTGATTTGCAGAGTCGATCCTCCCTATACACAGAGGGTACGCAAGCTCCACTGAACTTACTTCATGAAGTGCTGAAATGTCAATCACTTATCCATAAAATGATTAATGTTTATTCTCCTAAATATACATTTTTTTCTCCTCATAATCAGGTCCCTTTGGTGAAAGCTTTCATTGTAAGAGCAATAGAGAAATTAGGTAGATAATTTGCTCATGGTCAGATTTTTTTGCGATACAACTTAGGTGACAATTCGCTTTCATCATTCGTGACATCACCATGGACACCATTTTAGCTCCATTTGAATAGAAAACCTTTTTTACGCATATTCACTTGGTAAATAACAAAACCTGGATGGAAACATGTCTATAAATGGACAGATAGTTGTAGTAAATGTAATGATGTAACAAACCTCTGAAGGAATCAGTGTTTCAACTTTATCATTTTTCAGGAATGGGTGCTTTACATTCTCCCATGCCTTCTTTAATGATTTAAAGAATGTATTCTTGCATTTTTCTACACCAAAAAACAAAAGATAAACTATTAGAAAATTCATTATGACAAAAGAGAATGACAAAGAACCGTTGTCAGTAATAATACTTAATAAACAAATATTTATATGTAATTGAGTATCTAATTCTTTATAAATAATTCCTAACAATACAGCAATGATTATTGCATTAATAATGCTGTTAAAATATGAGTTTAAAACACACTAGAAAAACGGTCTAAACTTAATTTCTTATTGTAAGATGCTTTATTTTACTGAGTTTAATGTAATAAGATATCAGTATCTGCAAGAGCCAACAAAACTATTGAGGAACAAACATGATACAGATTTAAAGATTGTCAAGAACACAAAATTTCTATCTGACCTGTGGGGCTGTTCGCCTCCTCAAATGCTGGAGTAAACTCCTTTACTCCTCCTCGTGGATGTGAACTCCCGGCATGTCTGTCTAACAAATGTCCGTTGTTCGGGACATTGTCAGGGACGGCACTCGGAAGCACAAAATCCATTCCACCATCATCACATCTCCATCCCAACACTGCAATTCAATAAATAATGTTATGAAATGAATGCTTTAACTGAAGTGATCAATATGTGTCTAAAACTTGTCACTTATTTTAATGTATTATTTATTCAACTGTATAAAATAAATACCACATTTGCAATCATGCTGATATATATAAGACGTCATACAGTTGCAATTCTTATTTTTAATTTGGGGATAATTTATATTAGTGTTAATGTCTTGTTATGAAGCTGTTGTCAGGGCATTTTAGATACATGTATTTAAAATCTGAATTTTAGTTTAGTACTTTTGCATTTTCAAAATACAGAAAATCTCTTAGACAGCAGAAACGATAAACATCAGACAGTAACATACAGGGATGCAAACAATGACATGATGTTGTGTATTGTGTTATTGTAAATCTGATGAGACAATAACATTAACAAAGCTGTTTTAGCATACTAAGCATAAGATAAAGATTGAATTTGTTTTTATATTGTGGCTTTGTCGAAATTTGGCTTTCTGTATAGCTTAAGTGATAAGTGATGTCATGTGCCAAATTAAAAGTAAAATGAGGTGTCTATCTGTTGGGGCGGTTTCCTGGACAGGGATTAGACTAGTCTGAGATTTAAATTAATTTAAGAGCTGTCCAAACTGATATGAACTTGCACTGACATATCTTAAAATACATCAGTGCCCTGTTTTGCCTCAAAATGCACACAAGTAATGTTTTTAGTAAGGCATTTTTGTTAGAACTAGTTATATTTCCTAAATAAATTAAGGCCTAGTCCTAGTTTAAGACAATCTTTTCCCAGGAAACCACCCCATAATGTGCGTGAATTTAGGGACCATCTTTAATGTAATAACGTACACGTTTCTATTTTCAATTGTATTTGACAGTTTATATTAATAAATAAAAAATAAAAGTGTACATTATAGCTGACAACCATATGAACACAGTTGGGTTTGTAACTGTATGTTGACTAAAAGTCATTTCATTTAAATGCTATAAAAAGTAGAAACGTGTATATTAAGGAGTAACTTAAGAGACGGTCCCTAAATTCACCACTATCAACTTGCCAGTTAGTACTGACCGAATCCCTGATCCAAGTAAAACGTAATTTGTTCATCCCCTAATTTACCAAAATATACCTCTGCTGTCTTCAAACAATACAACCCGTTCATATACATACATATATATATATACAAAAAATAAAACTTTTGTTAACTTGAGATAACGAGAAATTAAGTTGTGATCATGAGAAAACAAGCAAGCAAAAATACAAATAGTACAACCTCGGCTTCCGTAATTGAACATCACATTTGCAGTCTGAATAACAACAGTCGTGTGCACTGCTAACTATTTATTATGTTATACATCACTTATGAAAATTAAACATGGTTTTACTACAGTTACATCTAACAAAACATGGTTAACGGTACTGTAGTAAAACCATTGTTACCACAACATAACCATGGTTTTGCTAATAGTACTCAATACACCAATAAACATGGTTACTACACTTTTACCACATAAAAACCATAGTTAATTTTCGTGAGGGATATTAAAAAACAAGGCCTCATACGGCGTAATTCTTATCTTAAATTGCGGGGATGTTTTATTAATTTTGGTCGCTTTTTTAAATTAATGGAGTCAGAATTTGTCTGCGTATTCTGCCGGTCAAGAAAAATGGCGGGTGAAATGTCAAGTTCACGAGCACCACCTGGGGCACGTTCAATCTCACACCGGTGCGCAACGTTTTGCTACGGTTTCCGGGTTGAACGACATGTTTCCTGGAAACGGTGTGCAACGGAATGGAACAGGTTTAAGAAGCGTTTTCTCTTGTTTGGTGGGTGTGTCAGAAATGTCGGCCCAATCAGCGGCAAGATGTATAAAACCACGCGGTAGTAAAGAGACAGCTCGCTCAATGGGTTCAAGTTGGAATGTTGTCTTTCATTCTGGAAGGCAAGGTCAGTGACTGTAACATCGAGGGTATTTTACAGTATTAAACACACATTTATAACGATTTCATCAGGCTTTAGAAACAATTAAAAAAGAACACAAAGAATGGCCTCTCAGCTACCGTAGTTGCAACTCTTGCGTCATCACAACAGGGTGTTCAATGCATCACCGTTTCTGTTTAATAAACGTTGTACAACGTTTTGTCGGGGCTGAACGCAGCCCTGGGGTGTATTCCAGAAAGCTGGTTATGTGGCTTACCCGGGTAAGTTTAGGAGTAAGTAAGCGGATAACCTCTACTTTCGGTTCCAAAAACGGAGGTAACTTTCGGGTTATGTAAGTAACCATAGCAACTGACTCTCTGAAGATAACCTGCTCCGGAGCAGGTTATGTTGCAAGGTAAGTTCATTTTAGTTAATAAAACGAGGCTCCGGAGGAAGTCTGCGCATGCGTGTACTTATGACGAGTGTACAGCGGGCGTGGAAGCATATATTTTGCATAATATTACAATGTTAAAGCATTTATTTTATTTTATTACATTTACGGTCGCGAATATTTATTGCTCTCTTAAAAAAATGTGTGATATGAATTTTTTTTAAAGAAACTATTTTTTTAATAACATGGATTGATATTTGTGATTGGACTAATTACTATAAATTTTATTATTAATTAAATTTAATAAAAAATGTATTCATATTTGTGTTCGGACTAAATACTATACATTTAATTATGTTCATTATTAATATATCTCCAAATATCAGTGGATGTATGAAACACAATTCCATCAGTTAATTAATGTTAACAATAAAGTACATTTCCATATCAATTTTGTCAATTCATAAATAACCTCATCTTTCACTTACTAGATAATTTGAGATGAATCTAAAGTTATAATAAATGTGTGTACAAATACATTGTCATTAATGAATCTTAACCTATGTTACTTAAGTGACAATGTGGCAATGTTACAGTAAATGGGTATAACAAATAGAAACACATGATGCCTATCATAATAATAATTACTGAGGGACAGAAGTTACCCCTGTCTGCAGTCTCTGATAGGCATGTGCATCTGACCTGGCCCACAGAATGACACAAATGAAGCACAGGCATGATTTAACACTGACCCACAGAATGACACAGGTGAAGCACAGACTTCATTAGGTGAAACACTATTGAATCACAGACATGGCATAGTGGTGAGAGATTTTCTATTATCAGTTAGAATCATGTACACAATGAAATGAAATTATAAATATATATTTCATAGTATAATATTTATTTTTTAAACATGCAGATCCTTAGCCCTCTCTCTACATTTGATCTATAGTTGGTGTTTTTCTAAATCACCTTTATTTCTTTAAAATGGGCCTTTTGTAGCTGCTCTCCAGAGCTATCATTTTTGAGCAAAATGAAATTGAGATATTTGCATATATTAGATGATAAAGGACATATATTACAACATGTTACTATTGACACTAATGTAACATTTCTATTCTCCAATTCTGTCACAGCAGATCCTAATCGTCCAATGCAAATGAAGTGTAATGAAAAGCATTACAGTGTAGTGTAATGAAATGCATTACACAACATTATTGAAAATCTGTAAGGACTGTAAGGAAGCTTTACAAATAAAAGAGGGTGCATTTATCTATCAGCTATCAGTAAATGTTAAAAAAGATGGTGACACAGTGTCATACAAGGAAAGTCCTAAAACTAAACAGGGTCACCCAAAGGAGCAGAAGTAAAATAAGTACAATATAGTGAATATTATCATAATGCATTTTATGCCTACACAATACAATCATATCTAAAAAAAAATCTTTAAATAAGCCTTATGACAGATTTGCACTTTATGTGCCACAACCTTTTGAAATTTACCATGGTTTTATTGGTGTATGGTTGTAGTAACCATGTTTTTTTTTTTTTTGGTGCATTGATTACTATCAGCAGAACCATGGTTTTACTACACTAACCATGGTTTAACTATGTTTTTTGAAAACCATGGTTATTTTGTGGTTACCATGGTTTTACTGTAACCATGTTTTTTACTGTAGTAAAACCATTGTTACTTTTCACAAGGGAAAAGATATTCATAATTCATATGTTTAAAATCATATATAAAATCTGTGATTATTTTTACTATATTAATTATTTTAGATTGTTTTAGATTATTTTAAATAATATTGTGTGTATTTTCGTTGAGACACATACAATATTGGACTTAAATGGGGTAAAATAGGTTCGTATTAATTATTTAATTAATTAATTTTATCTGTTTTGTAATCACGCACTTCTAAGCCGATTATAAAACGTTGATTTTGCCAGAAAATATTGGTTTATAATGTTATTTCTCATTTAAAAACTTTTAAGTTCTCTGACGTTTCCATGGTGACTCGTGAAATCTGCGATCCATTGACAATGCCTTTATGTTGTTACCGTGAGCGCGCTTTAACTCTGGGTTACTTTCAGCGAGTTGATTGAACTAACTCTTAAACTGTGTTTTGGAACCGACATACCCCGAGTAAGCAAGTTTGGGGTTGATCAACCCAAAGTTCGGGGTTAATCTGATGGTAAATTAACCCTGCTTTCTGGAATACACCCCAGGTGTGTCTACATGTACACGTGCATTAACAACACAATAACTGTATGTAAACTTATCAACAGACTTTTTGATTTAACTTGCATCTTACCTCTTTGGCGTTTCGCCTCAGTACGTGTTGGATAAACATCCACCATCTCCTCCTCATCATCCTCCTCTCCTCCACATGGATTTAAACCACCGGCAGCGCGCCCGAATTTTGACGAAAGTCCGATATCAAGGACATAGTCAAAGTTCGGCACAGCATTCGGCAAAAAAAAATCCATGTTCTCGACATCTGTTCTTTCCGTGTCCTTGTCGGACAATGGTGTTACAGGACGAAACATGATGTCAGAAAATAACTGCAGACTTAACTGTGCTTAGACTCGGTTCACAGAGGGTTGAAATCTAAGTAAACTGTCCTCCGTACACAGTGCGTCAAGCAGTTTAAAGTTGCGAACTTTTTGAAAGTCTGCAAATTCACTTGGTAATCTGTACAGTAGCGTTCAGATCAGTCAAATGATACCGGTTTCTTCTGGTTCAGCTGTTTATAGGCACCGAGTGTGATGTCATAATGGTTCCATGACAACGACGCGTTCTACAGTATGGTTGTCATGGAGTTTAATGACTCTGTTCTATTTACGATTCAACTGTGAAGAGTTTTTTATATATGTATATATTTGTATGTCCCTTGTGTTGTTTAAATAAAACAATTTACAACTTTTGGACTTTTTATTGTAGATATATATGAATATCCCATCAAAACTGTCTTACTTAATGCTTATAACTACTTTTTAAAATGTATTTTACAGTATGTATAGATGCTATTTTGTATTAATATATTTAGACCTATCATGTTATTCATTTACAACCACTAGATGGCACTATGTTATTTACCAGTAATGTTAAAAGAAAAAGAGTATTAGTCGAGAGTAAAACACAGACAAGCTCAGATTGTATGGAGATTTTATTTAAATCATCAAAAGCATCAAAGGTCATATATTTTAATGCATGATACATACAAAAGGTTTTTTAATTGCTCAAAATCCTTCACGCATATCAAATAGTTTAACACTGGCAGTCAGTCAAAAACAGACATTAAGTTAGATTATAATCCCTCATCCCTTACAGCAGTTAAAGCATCAACAGAGTTACATATTGCTGGGTTTACTGCAGGGTTAAATTCACTAAACACTATAATTCCCAAAAACATTAAAGGACATTTGACATGTTGACTCATGAAGAACCACCACAGAAACTAAAAAGGGTCATGGTGTTGGACAAAATACTGAATGAGATGAGAGGAAAAGATCTTAAAAAATGTTTCCACTACCAAAATAATTTTTTCTGCCCCAAACCAATTTTATGCAACAATCTCCTATCTTTGGTCAGATAACATGAAGCCTAAATTAACCTCCTAAGACCGAGCTTTGGTTTGTCTTTTTTTTCAGATTTCTACCAGCTATTTTGGGGATCCAATAAATATAATAACCAAATATTTTTCTTTGAACATGAAGCAGTGTATTTGTCCATGTTTGTGTATAAGAGGTTCCAGTTACACAGAATTAAGTATTATGGTGCAAACAACAAAAACATTGATGTCCACATATGTGACATCCAGGTCTTAGGAGGTTAAATGTGGCATAATACAACTATAAATAGAGATAGACCTTATTAATTTTTTTACCTTATTAAAGATATCAAGATTATATTTTTTTACATTGTAGACCATTTCAAAAGATGTAAACAATACTGGTCCAGAAGCACTTCCTGTTTCAGTTTGTGACTGTTTTTTTAATTTCACACACATATCATTATCTTTAAGATGTTTGTTTAACTTTTTGACTCCGTTCTATATGTTCTGTTGGTTGTATTTTATCCCAACTTTTATTTAGTGTTAAAAAACTGAAACAGGAAGTTCTTCTGGACCAGTGTTGTTTACATCTTTTGAAATGGTCTATAGATTTTATGTAGAAATCTCTCAAACTTGCTTCACTGATACTCTAAACTTTATTGAACATCTACACACAGTTTAAGAATTATCTTCATTCACTGTTATATTTACCTTTAAGCTAAAGAAGACTGTACCATATACCATTAATCTATATAAAGCACTGTACCATACCACCAAAAATATGTTGAAGTCATACTTTCTATTAATGTTATTCATTTTTATCACCACCAGGTGGCGACGGTAGATCAAACATGCAGTCACTGTTTCATTTTTCTGCAAAGGTTTGAGTGGAGATGAGCACGTGGACCTGTGTGATAATAATAAGAGATTATTCAAAGACATATCACAATGATGATTGTGTATTTTGGTATAGGGATGAACATTCCCTACTGAAAAACAGCTAAAACCAACCTAAGTTGACCTGGTCTCCCAGTTTGGTTTTAGCTGGTGTAGCAGGCTGGTTTTAGAGAGGTTTTTAGAGTCCACTTTTAGCTGTTCAGATCGAAAAACCAGCTTTACCAGGCTGAAAGCTTAGAAGAGTGGTCTTAGCTGGTTTACGGTGGTGCTCCACGCCTGGCAAAGCTGCATACATCTGGTTTTAGTTTCTGTGAGCTTTTATCCAAACCAAAAATGTGCACCTGGAGAATCCAAATAGACACATGATAACAACATAAGAAAGAGCACTACATACTACATGACTATCAATTCAAAACTTATCTGCACACAAAAGCACAAAACTATTTCAGAAAAAAAAACATTTGTACATTATAACAATATACTTGTTATGTTGAATGTGCTCGCTCGGGATTGGACTCCAGACTCCAGTCATTATCTGTGTCAGTTGAAGGCCTATAACATACCCTTGGCTATGTATATTGTGTTGGACTTGATGAGACAATTTCCAGTGCACTTATGTATTGCTGTTCTTGTGTTGCCATAATTGCTTCTATTGTTTACCTCACTTGTAAGTCGCTTTGGACAAAAGCGTCTGCTAAATGACAAAATGTAAATGTAATGTAAATGTATTTTACATCGCAATGAGAAAACACACACACTCGCGCGCGGAAACGCTTTATAATTACAAATGCCTTATGTTTGCCAAATAACTTATGCTTATAATGCTCAACATTGCTGGTAATTCCACCCCATTGCTGGTAATATCTTACTTTCTTGTGTTTATATATTTTATGCATCAGATTCATAAATATGCATTTACATAACATGATGTCATAGAAAAATAAACCCATATAAAACTCGTGCCTTAGTCATCTCCACTGTTAATTTTATGATCAAAAACAACATGAAACAAAAAACTGTAAATACATGAACAACATAACAAGACAAACTTTTACAACTTACTGTATCTAAACAGCACCTTTACTGATCGATGCATCTCTGGCTCTCACACTCTCAACAACAAAAAAGTAATCTGCAGTCAACGATCCACAATGAAGATGTTTATATCTAACCTCTGGAGAAATCTTTATCGTATCTTTAGGCTCTGAGCCAGGGGTGTCAAACATACGGCCTGCCCGCGTGATGATTTATACAGTATTATTAAATATTAAATACATATAATACCTTATATACCTTAATTACGGTGTTCCCCTCTGTGCGGTCACACAGGAGGTGAATCACAGTTTTGTCCACCCCACGCTTTACGGTCAACCATCAGCACAGCCGGAAACCTGGCCCGATGAGCCTCGCCACCGACCCATGGGACCACTTGCTCCACCCCTGGCAGCCTTGAGGCACAGTCCACAGGAAACCACCTCTGTCACCATGGTGTACTAACCGTAGGGCTGGACAATAATTCAATATCAATATATCTCGCGGTATAATTTTTTTTTTCGGTAACTGTGATATAGTTTCTAAACGCATTTCCGATATTTCAATATACATTGCGACGGCCCGTGGCCGTTCACATGTCACGTGTAAAAACGCAGGTTAAACGCAGGTCAAGGTGCAACTTCCTTATTAAACCCGTGGCGTCTTTTGTAGTTATGCACCCATGAGCCACAATCTCCGGGACGACAAGCAAATGGAATGTGGATTTAAACCGGTACCTCGCGCCAAATCATATCATTGTCACCATGCGATCAATTGATCTATTCAGGAGTGTTTGCTCTGAGAAGAGCTGTTACTCAGAAGTAAGAGAAGGAGGTGATGACACCATATAGGGAGGGAGAACAGGAGATGTAATGCAAACAAACTAAATTACTAGTGAGAAAAAATAGGCTTAAGCCATAAGGTGCCATGGTTAAAAAAAGGGTGAAGAAGAGGAGAAAAGATAAGTATGTATGCTGCTGTGTCACCTGGTTATGAGTAATATGTATAATATAATTAAATGTCTAGTATCAAATACAGTATATGACTATCTAGCTTGCTAAGCAATTACAAGTAGATCAGTAATTTTTATTTTTCTAACAGTAAGTAACATTAAATACTACCATTGAAAAGTTTTAGGGTCACATTGACTTTTAATTGACTGATTAATATTTTTCCACATTACTATAATAGCAAATTTATATCAAAACTATGGATTAACACAGGTGGAACTATGAAAGTCAATACTGTGACTAAATAAATCCATAATAAATCAAAACACAACCTGGTGGCAAAAAAACATAATAGTTTATAAATGTAAAATAAATAATTGTGCTTTTTAATGTTAAAATAGCTCTTCGTCCCTTCTATGAGATGTCGATCTCAAAAATGGCCCCAAGCATATTTGAGTTTGAGACCCCTGCATTACAGCATTTAACACTGACTGAGATTCAGGGTGCACCTATAATATTATTAAGCTGAGCCTGAAAGTCTGTTTTACTGGACAGTGATATCACTTTTTTTGTATGAAGACTTAACACGTATTAAAGGTGAACATTAATATATTTATCCCCTTTTTATTTTAAATATGATATAGTTTTATAGGAGAAGGTTTTATTGGCAAATTACTTTTTTCAGAGGTTGGTTTTTGGTTCAGACATCCATTGCAGGCATCCTTGGCAGTTTTTCCTGAGGTATTTTTTATATGCATACCGTTATCGGATCTATACCGCATCGTCCGAAATTAAGAAGTATATCATGATAAAAATTTTGGCCATATCGTCCAGCCCTAACTAACCGGACACACCGCAGATGTGACGTACCTAAAACACACATCGGAGTAAGAGAGAGAGAGATCAGACATCAATCACAGATCAGCATTCATGTATGTTAAAGAGATAGTTCACCCAAAAAAGAACATTTTGTCATTGTTTACTCACTGTTATGTTGTTACAAACCCGTATAAATGTCTTTGTTCTGATGAATACAAAGGAAGATATTTTGAGGAATGTTTGTAACCAAACCATTCGTGGACCCCATTGACTTCCATAGTAAGAAAAAAGAATATTATGGAAGTGAATGGGGTACACAAACGGTTTGGTAACAAACATTTCTCAAAATATCTTCCTTTGTGTTCATTAGAATATAGAAATTTATACAGGTTTGTAACAACATGAGAGTGAGTGAATGATAACAGAATTTTCATTTTTAGGCGAACTATCCCTTCAAGTAATCAATACTGATGTATTTATCACTATAATAACAGGTGTGAAGAGACTAAGCCTTACCCGGATGTGGGGATGCCACCTCTAATGAAGCCGGGTGGCTCGGGGGGTAAAACCACATCCGGTCTGACTTAAGGATGCCCTGCCTTTGAGTGACGCCCTTGATGTCCTTGTAAATTTGGACGGCCATAAAGAGGCCTCTCTCGCTGTCTTCCTTCAGCCAGGGGATGTCTGCAGATGGGATGCTATTTGAGTCTTCCCTCAGCCGCAACCAGCCTTCCAGCTCCACCTGCAACACATCACATTTAGTTATTTATTTTCCATAATATGGTGGGGGTTAGTAACCAAGGGATTTTGTGAAATGCTTTAACATTGCTTGTGTATGTTGTGATTTTACACTTACAGAATAGTCAAACTGTGGCAAGGTGGTGGCAGACGCAGTCACGCTGTTGGAGGTCGATGATGGCTCCTCTGGGCGAGCATCAGGAGGAGACTAACCAGCCTTGCTGGTGGAGGACAGCAGGGGCTTCTTGTGCTTGCTGCGCTTTGCCTTCTTGCTCGTTACGCAAAGGAGTCTGTTCAGGATGGTCTGCAGTTGCTGGCACGCTGGTGGAGAGCGGCAGCTGTTCGGGACTCCTGACGAACACAGGCTGGCTGGTGGAGATGGGCAAGAAGACTGTGTCGTCCAGAGCGTCATTGGACCATGACAACTGGGAGGTGGCAGCGGCTGCAGGGAAGCTTGATTTATTTAACCATTATTTATTTAACACACCACACTTCTTACCAACTTTATTTACATTTCCTTGCATTTGTACATACATACCTCTACATACCATCTTGTATCTTGTCTTTTTAAAATATATATTTTCTTTTTTTAATCTATTTTTTGCATATTGTGTATTTTATTAATTCTAATTGTATTATTTTATTGTCTGTATCCTGTCACACTTATTCTGTGCTCTAGAAGCTCACCAAAACAAATGCCTTGTATGTGCAAACATACCTGGCAATAAAGCCTTGAAGAGCTGGAAGTGGCGGCAGGAAGATTGGAATCTGGTGGAGGATTCTGTGAATTACAGGGAAGTTTTAGCTTTGAGGTTTGTCTTAACATGGCTTGTGTTTAGTAACAATCACGGCTGTTTAAAGTCACCGTAACCTACCTCTCTTTCGAGAATGTAGCGCCTGAAGCACTTCTGGGACTTGGTGGTGATGTCCTTCTCCTTCATCACCAGCCACTGCTTTGTAGAGGTGTACGCCTCCTGCGCCATTTTCTCTCTTGGCCGGTCCCAGCTTGTGCAGGCTGTACCACTGCCGCATCTCGAGGAAAGTGAACGACCTGCAGCGGTCCTGCCCATAAATTGCCCTGTCCACGTTGACCTCGAGGTAGCAGGAGACCGGAGGGAACAGCTGCACATACCTCAGGAGGAGGTCCTTCACCCTCCGGTCATTAATGGTTTTTTTTAGGGATGCCGGCATTCTTTTACATGCAGATCAATGACACTGAAATGTCACATAATATAATTAATTTATGGAAAAAGGAATTATAAAAAATGTTGATTCTGTTTTGTGCAACACACTCACTACTTAATGTAGCCAACATCATTCTCGACCAGCCATTTAAAGCTTTGGCCATTGTATTTTCCAAAGGTCAAATGAAGCTGACCGAGATACTGCTCCTCTGATGGAGTCGAGGTGAAGTGCCGACATCTCTTTTTAGCTGAAGACACAGACATTTTAATGACAAGCACAAAAACATCATATGCTGCAGTGGAAACATAGGGTGGAAACACATCAACTGCCCTAGTGCCAAGATATATGTAGATATACCTTCCTCACAAGCCGTCTTTTGGTCCTCGACTGTTGTCTTTTTGAAGCACGTGTTTCGATTCGCCAGTGCCTTGGCTTCCTTTGTTGCCCTAAGAAGGCATTGTTGCCTATTTTTTGGCACACTTATGTCAATAAAGCTTAGCTTGGGCAGCAATGGATCCATCTTCTCCTGAAGGAAACAGCCTGTTATAATCATCATGATGATAAAAAATTATTCTTACCATGACAAATACAGAAGGTCATGATTTAGGTTATGGGTTTTACAGTGAGTGAATTTGAATATCTGTACACATTATAAATGCACAAAGTCAGGTGAAAATCTGAATTCTAGGCTATTTATTGGGCAAATGAACGTTAATGATACTTATTTTCCCCACTGTACAGTATTTTACATGAGGTGATATATAGAGATTTATAGGCTTTTGGTCATAGTGGCAATTAAAAATAAAAAGTAATATTGAAAAGAACTTGATTTGGGCATTACAACAGATCAAGCTATTATTTTAGCCCATCCTTATGTAAATTAACCAAATGTTATTATAGTAAAAGTGTTATAACCAAGTTTTTGGTGAAATGAATGCCATTTGAATGACCAGACTGTGTTACTACAAATACCAAGAAAATTAACCATGGTTTTACTACAATTAAAACCAAAAAACCATGGTTACTGTAGTAAAACCATGGATACCACAAAATAACCATAGGTTTGACAACCATGTTTTTCAAAAACCATAGTTACACCACGGTTACTGTAGTAAAACCATGGTTTTGTTGATAGTAATCAATACACCTAAATAACATGGTTACTACACTTTTACCACAATAAAACCATACTTTTCGTAGGGGGAAAGCATGGTTAATTTGCGGTTACCATGGTTTAACTATATCCACCACGTTTTTATTTTATTTCATATGTAGTAAAACCATGGTTAAGTTTCATAGGGACAGTCAGTGAAACGGTCAATGTGTAACGATCTTGATACCGGACGCTTCGTTGTCACGCATCATCGAATAAATAGTTAAATCACGTAAATTTAAGCTTGTACTTTGACATAATATTATCGTATTTCTCTGTTTTTACATGATAGTATATCATTTCTTACTTACCTTTAAATTATCAATTCTATTTCCAACCAGTTAGTCGTCAGGTGAACGTAGACGGTTCGGCTCTCTGATTGGCCTGCCCTAGAGTCTACAGTGAACGTACACTCTGACTCTGGGCCAATGACGGGCCGTAATTGTCTACGTTGAACGTAGACTTTTGCACTTCGCTAAGTAGGAAAAGGTGAAAAATAGGATTAAAAAACGTGTGTCAAGGACGAAAAATACATCTTATTAAAATACATTATGTTGAAAATCGTTCTGAGTGACAAGAAGAAAAGGGAAATTCGTGATTCAATTACGTGACTGTCAAGACCTGCCTGATAAACTTGTTTTCATAAAGGGATTGTAAGAAGAGCATCATATTACATTACTATTAACCTACACCGGCCCGTGGGCGTGCCCTAGGGGCGTATCTACGTGGTTCTGTACTTTGTTTTACATCAGTATTCAATCAACAATCATAAACTTTGCATCATTTAAGCTAAAACTCAAGATTTATGTTCTGAGCTTGTTTTTGCGATCAGTACACTGGAGTGGAAAGAATTAAATGTAACTTAACGCAGACGGAAGGCATAATATGAATGTCAGTAAGTGCTAACTTACTTACATATCACGTCATATGGTTCTGATCATTTCGGACGAATCAAAGAAACACCACAATACATTGCAACGTATAAAAGTCCACTCTTTAAAACGCATCCCACATTTTAATCCAAAACAACGAAAAAAATAAGAAAAAAAACCTGAAAGATTCGCGCTTCCGGTTAGTATGATCGATCATGTTTATTTTAAAAAAAATATCGATTCTTATCACTGAAAAGTCACGTCTTCCTGCTCTGCATTAGAATCTTCCGAGCAAAACTACGCCTTATGTTTCTGTATTGTCCAATCAGATAAGGTTTGAGAACTTAAAAGTACAGGAATCGTACATTGGCTAAGCGAGGTGTCATTTTGCAGACCTTAGTTTTTGACTGGATGATGTCAAAATGAAGCCAGCCAATGTCTATTCAGCAACGTTTTGATTGATGGGTTAGTAACCAATCACGAAACGATTACAGGGATTAAATTTGCGTCTGTAAAATGCGACATCTGCGCAGATCTGCGCATACACGGACGCGTGCGTGCTGTGGCTAACGTTAGCTCAGAGCCTAAAGATACGATAAAAAGATTTCTCCAGAGGTTAGATATAAACATCTCCACTGTGGATCGTCGACTGCATAATATTACTTTTTTGTTGTTGAGAGTGTGAGAGCCAGAGATGCATCGATCAGTAAAGGTGCTGTATAGATACAATAAGTTTGTCTTGTTATGTTGTTCATGTATTTACAGTTTTTTGTTTCATGTTGTTTTTGATCATAAAATTAACAGTGGAGATGACTAAGGCACGAGTTTTATATGGGTTTATTTTTCTATGACATCATGTTATGTAAATGCATATTTATGAATCTGATGCATAAAATATATAAACACAAGAAAGTAAGATATTACCAGCAATGGGGTGGAATTACCAGCAATGTTGAGCATTATAAGCATAAGTTATTTGGCAAACATAAGGCATTTGTAATTATAAAGCGTTTGCGCGCGTATGCGTGTGTTTTCTCATTGCGATGTAAAATACATTTACATTACATTTACATTTTGTCATTTAGCAGACGCTTTTGTCCAAAGTGACTTACAAGTGAGGTAAACAATAGAAGCAATTATGGCAACACAAGAACAGCAATACATAAGTGCACTGGAAATTGTCTCATCAAGTCCAACACAATATACATAGCCAAGGGTATGTTAGTATTTTTTTATAGGCCTTCAACTGACACAGATAATGACTGGAGTCTGGAGTCCAATCCCGAGCGAGCACATTCAACATAACAAGTATATTGTTATAATGTACAAATGTTTTTTTTTCTGAAATAGTTTTGTGCTTTTGTGTGCAGATAAGTTTTGAATTGATAGTCATGTAGTATGTAGTGCTCTTTCTTATGTTGTTATCATGTGTCTATTTGGATTCTCCAGGTGCACATTTTTGGTTTGGATAAAAGCTCACAGAAACTAAAACCAGATGTATGCAGCTTTGCCAGGCGTGGAGCACCAGCGTAAACCAGCTAAGACCACTCTTCTAAGCTTTCAGCCTGGTAAAGCTGGTTTTTCGATCTGAACAGCTAAAAGTGGACTCTAAAAACCTCTCTAAAACCAGCCTGCTACACCAGCTAAAACCAAACTGGGAGACCAGGTCAACTTAGGTTGGTTTTAGTTGTTTTTAGTAGGGATATTCATCCATATACTAAAGTTATCATCATTGTGATATGTCTTTGAATAATCTCTTATTATTATCACACAGGTCCACGTGCTCATCTCCACTCAAACCTTTGCAGAGAAATGAAACAGTGACTGCATGATTGATCTACAGTCGCCACCTGGTGGTAATAAAAATGAATAACATTAATAGAAAGTACATGTTTCAACATGTTTTTGGTGGTAGTACAGTGCTTTATATAGATTAATGGTATATGGTACAGTCTTCTTTAGCTTAAAGGTAAATATAACAGTGAATGAAGATAATTCTTAAACTGTGTTTAGATGTTGTTCAATAAAGTTTAGAGTATCAGTGAAGCAAGTTTGAGAGATTTCTACATAAAATCTATAATGTAAAAAATATAATCTTGATATCTTTAATAAGGTAAAAAAATATATATAAGGTCTATCTCTATTTATAGTTGTATAAACCACATTTAACCTCCTAAGACCTGGATGTCACATATGTGGACATCAATGTTTTTGTTGTTTGCACCATAATACTTAATTCTGTGTAACTGGAACCTCTTATACACAAACATGGACAAATACACTGCTTCATGTTCAAAGAAAAATATTTGGTTATTATATTTATTGGATCCCCAAAATAGCTGGTAGAAATCTGAAAAAAAAAAAGACAAACCAAAGCTCGATCTTAGGAGGTTAATTTAGGCTTCATGTTATCTGACCAAAGATAGGAGATTGTTGCATAAAATTGGTTTGGGGCAGAAAAAAGTATTTTGGTAGTGGAAACATTTTTTAAGATATTTTCCTCTCATCTCATTCAGTATTTTGTCCACCACAATGACCCTTTTTAGTCTCTGTGGTGGTTCTTCATGAGTCAACATGTCAAATGTCCTTTAATGTTTTTGGGAAGTAATATAGTGTTTAGTGAATTTAACCCTACAGTAAACCCAGCAATATGTAACTCTGTTGATGCTTTAACTGCTGTAAGGGATGAGGGATTATAATCTAACTTAATGTCTGTTTTTGACTGACTGCCAGTGTTTAACTATTTGATATGCGTGAAGGATTTTGAGCAATTAAAAAACCTTTTGTATGTATCATGCATTAAAATATATGACCTTTGATGCTTTTTGATGATTTAAATAAAATCTCCATACAATCTGAGCATGTCTGTGTTTTGCTCTCGACTAATACTCTTTTTCTTTTAACATTACTGGTAATTAACATAGTGCCATCTAGTGGTTGTAAATGAATAACACAATAGGTCTAAATATATTAATACAAAATAGCATCTATACATACTGTAAAATACATTTTAAAAAGTAGTAATAAGCATTAAGTAAGACAGTTTTGATGGGATATTCATATATATCTACAATAAAAAGTCCAAAAGTTGTAAATTGTTTTATTTAAACAACACAAGGGACATACAAATATATATATATATAAAACCTCATCACAGTTGAACCGTAAACAGAACAGAGTCATTAAACTCCATGACAACCATACTGTAGAACGCGTCGTTGCCATGGAACCATTATGACATCACACTCGGTGCCTATAAACAGCTGAACCAGAAGAAACCGGTATCATTTGACTGATCTGAACGCTACTGTACAGATTACCAAGTGAATTTGCAGACTTTCAAAAAGTTCGCAACTTTAAACTGCTTGACGCACTGTGTACGGAGGACAGTTTACTTAGATTTCAACCCTCTGTGAACCGAGTCTAAGCACAGTTAAGTCTGCAGTTATTTTCTGACATCATGTTTCGTCCTGTAACACCATTGTCCGACAAGGACACGGAAAGAACAGATGTCGAGAACATGGATTTTTTTTTGCCGAATGCTGTGCCGAACTTTGACTATGTCCTTGATATCGGACTTTCGTCAAAATTCGGGCGCGCTGCCGGTGGTTTAAATCCATGTGGAGGAGAGGAGGATGATGAGGAGGAGATGGTGGATGTTTATCCAACACGTACTGAGGCGAAACGCCAAAGAGGTAAGATGCAAGTTAAATCAAAAAGTCTGACTTACATGTTGATAAGTTTACATACAGTTATTGTGTTGTTAATGCACGTGTACATGTAGACACACCAGGAGGTGCTCGTGAACTTGACATTTCACCCGCCGTTTTTCTTGACCGGCAGAATACGCAGACAAATTCTGACTCCATTAATTAAAATAAGCTACCAAAATTAATAAAACATCCCCGCAATTTAAGATAAGAATTACGCCGTATGAGGCCTTGTTTTTTAATATCCCTCACGAAAATTAACAATGGTTTTTATGTGGTAAACGTGTACTAACCATGTTTATTTGTGTATTGAGTACTATTAGCAAAACCATGGTTATGTTGTGGTAACAATGGTTTTACTACAGTACCGTAAACCATGTTTTGTTAGATAACTGTAGTAAAACCATGTTTAATTTTCATAAGTGATGTATAACATAATAAATAGTTAGCAGTGCACACGACTGTTGTTATTCAGACTGCAAATTTTTTGTTCATTTACGGAAGCCGAGGTTGTACTATTTTTATTTTGGCTTGCTTGTTTTCTCATGATCACAATTTAATTTCTCGTTATCTCAAGTTAACAAAAGTTTTATTTTTTTGTATATATATGAACGGGTTGTATTGTTTGAAGACAGCAGAGGTATATTTTGGTAAATTAGGGGATGAACAAATTACGTTTTACTTGGATCAGGGATTCGCTTAAGATGAAATTGATTCGTCAGTATGTAGCTGGCAAGTTGATAGTGGTGATTTTAGGGACCGTCTCTAAAGTTACTCCTTAATATACACGTTTCTACTTTTTATAGCATTTAAATGAAATGACTTTTAGTCAACAAACAGTTACAAACCCAACTGTGTTCATATGGTTGTCAGCTATAATGTACACTTTTATTTTTTATTTATTAATATAAACTGTCAAATACAATTGAAAATAGAAACGTTAACGTTATTACATTAAAGATGGTCCCTAAATTCACGCACATTATGGGGTGGTTTCCCGGGAAAAGATTGTATTAAACTAGGACTAGGCCTTAATTTATTTAGGAAATATTACTAGTTTTAACAAACATGCCTTACTAAAAACTTAAAATTAAAATTACTTGTGTGCATTTATAGGCAAAACAAAGGGCACTGATGTATTTTAAGATATGTCAGTGCAAGTTCTTATCAGTTTGGACAGCTTTTAAATTAATTTAAATCTCAGACTAGTCTAATCCCTGTCCAGGAAACCGCCCCAATCGTTATTTATTTATTAGTCTATATGAAATTATTAGCTACACCAGCCCAGTCTCCGTAAAACTCGTGCAATACATATGCCAAATTCCACTTTGGCGTGCATATGATACGCCAGTCCTTCCCATTCACCTAAACGGTGCATCTTTTTTGTCGTTTTATTAATTGGTTTCTCAATTTTTTTGCTATTTTTTACCATTTTCGCTTTATCTTATGTTTAGTATGCTAAAACAGCTTTGTTAATGTTATTGTCTCATCTGATTTACAATAACACACAACATCATGTCATTGTTTGCATCCCTGTATGTTACTGTCTGATGTTTATCATTTCTGCTGTCGAAGATATTTTCTGTATTTTGAAAATGCAAAAGTACTTAACTAAAAATCAGATTTTAAATACATGTATCTAAAATACAGCTTCATAACAAGACATTAACATAAATATAAATTGTCCCCAAATTAAAAATAAGAATTGCCACCGTATGAGGTCTTATATATATCAGCATGATTGCAAATGTGGTATTTATTTTATACAGTTGAATAAATAATACATTAAAATAAGTTTTAGACACATATTGATCACTTCAGTTAAAGCATTCATTTCATAACATTATTTATTGAATTGCAGTGTTGGGATGGAGATGTGATGATGGTGGAATGGATTTTGTGCTTCCGAGTGCCGTCCCTGACAATGTCCCGAACAACGGACATTTGTTAGACAGACATGCCGGGAGTTCACATCCACGAGGAGGAGTAAAGGAGTTTACTCCAGCATTTGAGGAGGCGAACAGCCCCACAGGTCAGATAGAAATTTTGTGTTCTTGACAATCTTTAAATCTGTATCATGTTTGTTCCTCAATAGTTTTGTTGACCCTTGCAGATACTAATATCTTATTACATTAAACTCAGTAAAATAAAGCATCTTACAATAAGAAATTAAGTTTAGACCGTTTTTCTAGTGTGTTTTAAACTCATATTTTAACAGCATTATTAATGCAATAATCATTGCTGTATTTTTAGGAATTTATTATAAAGAATTAGATACTCAATTACATATACATATTTGATAAAATAGTATCTGGGTGGACAGTTTGTTAAATGTGTTTATTAAGTAGTATTACTGACAACGGTTCTTTGTCATTTTCTTTTGTCATAATGAATTTTCTAATAGTTTATCATTTGTTTTTGTTTTTTGGTGTAGAAAAATGCAAGAATACATTCTTTAAATCATTAAAGAAGGCATGGGAGAATGTAAAGCACCCATTCCTGAATAATGATAAAGTTGAAACACTGATTCCTTCAGAGGTTTGTTACATCATTACATTTACTACAACTATCTGTCCATTTATAAACATGTTTCCATCCAGGTTTTGTTATTGACCAAGTGAAAATGCGTAAAAAAGGTTTTCTATTCAAATGGTGCTAAAATGGTGTCTGTGGTGATGTCACGAATGATGAAAGCGAATTGTCACCTAAATTGTGTCCCAAAAAAATCTCACCTTGAGCAAATAATCTACCTAATTTCTCTAATGCTCTTACAATAAAAGCTTAGCCAGGTCGAGTCTGATGTTTGTGGTCTTAATTTAATTTAAAATAAATTTGCTTTCACCAAAGGGACCCGATTATGAGGAGAAAAAATTGAATATTTTTATGAAGTGAGAGCGGTTTAAGTTTAAGTTCAGTGCAGCTTGTGTACCCTCTGTGTATAGGGAGGATCGACTCTGCAAATCAAAACAGAAAGTCTCAGGCTGCAATAAGAGCGCCTATTGTTTGCTGTCATGCCCTTCAGAGGTTGCGTGTGATGAAGATCTATCATGTGACATCACATTTATTTGCGTTAAAGCTATTATTTGACAAAGGGGCTGTTTACACTTGGTTTTAAGATGTGTTTTCATCGATCGGATCACAAGTGGACGAGAGAGACACATTACGTTTACACCTGGTATTTAAATCCGTCTCTTTTGTCCACTTTCAAACCGCATCTGTCTGTGAATACTGTGAGGGGACGGTCCGTGAGACGGTGGGCGAGTCTCTCTGCTGTCATTCAAACGCGAGCGGGAGTAATGATGAGTTTATATGGACGCAAACTAATATTATGTCGGAGTCCGCTGCTTGTTTAGCAAGTATACTTGCTGCACAGTGTTTTGTACGTGTGTATGTAAGAGCTTTCTCTGAATTTTCAGCGCAATTGATGAAATAGGATCACGCAACTTTCACGCTTTCAAAACAAAACTACAGAGAACACCCGCAGTAGTTTTATCAATGAAAGGCTAAAAATAGCGCTGTTCACCGTATGTTCACGCCAGAAGTCAGAAAAGACATAAAACTTGTTTTTAATACCTCAGATTAGATAAATGGGCGGAGAGAAGGCGGCCGCGTGTGGCTGTTCGAACACATTCAACCACATTTGCGTTCCGCAACTCCAAAGCGATCCGATCGAAAGTGGTTTCGACTACCTCTGGATGTGGTTGAAAGTGGTCGAAAGTGGACGCGTTCAAAACGTTTTGAACACCGTTTACACCTGGCATTAACGTCGTCCACTTGTGATCCGATCAACGAAAACGCATGTTAATGCCAAGTGTAAACAGCCTCAAAGTGTTTCCAAAAATTTTTTTTTTGAGGTATTGACATTGCGTTTATGCGCTAAAGCATTTTTTGCTAAAAAGCCTTGGATGGAAACATGGCTTCTAAACATGGCAGGAAACATTTATCTGTCTGTCTGTCGGTCTGACCCACCTCTGTTCTTCTCCACAGCTTAATGCGGATTCAGCAAATCCTAATCTAAAGGATGATGCTGGTCTGGCCAGCTCTGAATTAAACACTAAAATAAAACCGGACAAACGAATGACATTCTTTGACTGTCTCTGGAGGGGCAAGGTGGAGTCAGTGCCGACTCCACAGCTTAAAGCGGATCCAGCTATCCCTGATGTTAGGGAAGTTGTTGATCTTGCATCACAGTCAAAGACAAATGTTGGTCCGAAGAAACAGAAACAAAAGGCTTCAAAGAGCCGCAAATCTAACCTCCAGGGAGAAAAAGTGACTGTTGTGCCAACTCAACAGCCCAAGGCCATTTCAGATATTCCTGTTGGCATGGATGTTCCTGATCTGGCCTGCCCCCAATCAAAACCAAAGATTCGTCCGGATAAACGCAAGACATTGAAGCAACGCTTCCTTGGATGCTTCCGGAGGGGCAAAGTGGAGTCAATGCCGACTTCACAGATTGAGGCCGATACAGCTATCCCTGATGCCAGGGAAGTTGTTGATCTGGCAGATTGTCAATCGAAGAGTGTTGGCTTAAAGAAACACAAACAAAAGGCATCAAAGAGCCGCTCATTTCACAACCCTTGGAGAAAAAAAGGGAAGAGTAAAGTGAAAAAAGATGCAGATACAGCTATTCCTGATGCCATGGATGGTGCTGATCTGGCCAGTTTTGGTGGCATCACTGCAGCTAATGGGAGGCTACAGAAGATAGGTGCCATTCCAGAGAATATTGGGTTAAAAGGTGGCGGAAATCCCGACCCAAATAAAGCTAAAAATCCTGGGTCAAAAGATGATGGAAATCCTGAGGCAAAAGGTGGTAAAAATCCAAGGCCAAAAGCTTTTAGAAATCTCAGACTTCCTTGGTTTTTTAAAGCAAAAATAACTAAAAATCCTGGACCAAAAGAAGGAGATCCTGGGGCAAAAGCCCTTGAAAATCCCTTGCCAGAAGATGATAAAGTTGTCAGCCCAAAAGCTTTTGAAAATCCAAGACATCCCTCGCCAGAAGATGATAAAGTTGTCAGGCCAAAAGATATAAATGTTGTTCAACAAGCTTCTGAACCGCCAAGCGAGAAGAAACCAGCTGATCCCTCAGTGCCTAAAGGTGAGTGTACTGACTTCATTACTCCTACGGTGGGTTGCACCAATATGTGAAATGGTTTCTTCAACATATTCTTCTGTACCTGGAAATGTATGCTGTACCTTTCATCTGTGAGTATATGAGTGTTAACATGTACTGTCACCTCATCATTTTTCTGTGTGTTTTTCAGACACTTTTGATTCTAAATATCAACGCTTGGAGGATGAAGTGCTTGGGTCCGGTGGCTGGGGCAAAGTGTACAAAGGGATCCGTAAATCGGATGGCACTCCGGTAATGCACTCGTATTTATAGCAAACACAATGTTTGATGAAATTTGTATGTCCACTTGATCTAAACCATGTTTTAAAGTTTGTAGATTCTCAAACCTTAAAGTTATGTGTGCAGTGTCAGGTGAGCTTCAGTCAGCTCAAGAGAAATTAACTTTTGTTGTTTTTCTCTTTACAGGTTGCCATCAAGCAAATAAGCAAACGAAAGAATGAAAGGACTCTTCAGATTGTAAGTTGTCATAAAATTTGATGAAGTGAACTAAACAGAAAATAGACAGTATAGCAATTACGCACCAATACAAGATATTTGTTTTATCTAATTGTAATTTGTTGACCATTTTTTCTCCAGCCTGGATACCCCAAACCACTTATTACAGAAGTGGCGCTGTTGCTTAAATTAGGAGATGCGCCCTCATGCACCAATGTCATACAGATGTATGACTGGTACGAGACTAAATACTTTTGCACGCTCGTGTTGGAGTACCCACTGCACAGCGAATCCTTGTTGCATTTTGTTATAAATCATGGAAGACTAAGTGAAAATACAGCAAGACATCTCATGCGTCCGGCGGTACTGGCAGTGCAACACTGTCTGGATTGTGGAGTTTTCCATACCGACATCCATCCCGGAAACTTCTTGGTGCAGCAATCAACAATGAGCCTGAAGTTAATTGACTTTGGGGTTGGACATTATCTGACGCATGAGGCATATGATTCCCGTGACTTTATGGGTGAGCTGAATTTTTTTTTCATATAAAGGAGTATTGAAACCTGCTGTTTCTTTTACAAAATGACTCAACATGATGTTTTGTGTACAGGAGCTCGATGTTGCACCCCGCCTGAGATCTACATGGTTGAGAAATTCCACGCTGTGCCAGCAAACGTCTGGGCCTTAGGTTCTGTGCTGTACTTCATGGTGCTTGCATCTTTCCCCAGTGCTTTATACGAATTGAATTCCAGGAATCTGAAGACAATTGAGAAGGATTTATCAAAGGGTGAGTGAAAATGACAGATCAACATGCACACACAAAGCCTCTGATCAAATCCACAATAAATATTATCAGAGGATACGGTCTGTCTGGCAAGATGTTAGATTTTATTGTGTTTAGCTAAACAGTCATTTAGTGGCTCGCCAATTTTTTACATCATTGTGCCATCATCTTAACCTGAGGTACTGTCTGTCTGTGACCCTTTAGATGATAGACAGACAGACTTTTTTTGCAGTATTATTAAATGACAACAAAAGCGTCTCTTTATGCCATGATCATTATTGCCATTTGTGTGTCATGATGACTAACCAGCTCTCTCCTAAATCTTGTACAGAAATCTGTGATCTGTTAAGTGGTTGCCTGGCCCTGAATCCAAGTGATCGTCCGACGCTCAAGCAGATCTTAGATCATGACTGGTTTAAAACTGAGTCTGATGAAGAAGAGCTACTCGTATACAAAATGAGGTAACAGACCAATTAGGAAACTACATTTTGCAGATTACATGCTTTTTATTTTCTGTAGTTAGTTGTATAGTAAGATTGTTTTAAATGTACATTTTCATCACTACAGGGCACTAACCACAGAAAATAAAAAGGATGAAGCTGAATGACTGAAGAAGAGGGGAATGATTGGAGATGTTGTTTTCATCATCCTGAGACTTATGCAGTTTGCTAATCATGTTTACGGATAAATAAGGTAATAAATTAATACTTTATGGCATTATAATGAATAAGTTAACAGTCGTGTGTTAGATGTTGTTTAATCAACACTTCTGCATTTGTCCTCTTGTGTCTCTCTAGTTTCTATAACCAGAAAGCGAGAATAGCACAGACATTAAAAGGGCCACAATTTCTCAGGAGTAACACATTTTTGCACACTTTCTGCATAATGTAAGTACACAACTGCATTTATCTTTGTATATTTTATAACAAAAATCATACATATAGACCGTTTCAGCAGTAACAACATAAACAAGCGGCTGCACGTAACTTCCGGTAAAATCCGCTAAGAATAAATAACAACAAAGTCCTTTAAACGTAGTTTATTTATATAACAAGCAAAAAACAACACATAGATTACCTAGGAAACCAAAACATTTGTGATTTTCGACGAGGCATTTGTTCAAGAGATCAGTTTAGCAACTAGTCAGACCTTAAAAAACGAAACCGGAAGTAAGGTTAGGATCCAGACGTGTATCACGTGCGTCCGATGAAACCGTCTATAGTGCACTGGCAGCCGGTGACTTCTTTTTTCCGAAGGCTCTTGATGCGAAGTTCAAGTTCGTCACAACGTTTTTGTAGCCCATCATGTGTGTGGTTCGTAATTTTAAAATATGTGTTCTGCACGTCGAGAGATCCTATGTGCATCACATGTATGGTCAAAAGTGCCTGCTGCAGACGCGTCTAAAGGGTTTATGATAAAAGAGACACTTACGTCTGCCAGATACTCGCATAATCTCATGCGTAATCAAAGTTTACTGTTAAGGGAGTGTCTTGCATGTATTTTGTGAACGTGAGTTTTGACGCGTGTGCAGCAGGCACTTATTTTGACAAACACGTGATGCACATGGTTCACATGACACAACAAACAAATATTTTTAAAACGCAAGCAACACATATGACACTCCGAACACTTATTTTGAAGTAGCGCCCCTCGGATGAGCAGTCACGAGCCGCCACTGATATTGTGGCTTTAACCCTAATAAGTCAATCTTAACCCCAAGCCACTTTTATTTAGTTAAAAAACATGGTTCCCTTCATCTCAGTGGAATAAGATTTTGTGACTTTTCCAGATTATCTGTCAAGATTCATATAAAAAAATTGGGCTTGATTCGGTTGTTCTAAAGAGGTGTAAAAAAAAAAAAATCACCAAAAGACCCCAATTGAAATGAATGGGAAATGCAAAAAAATATTTTTTTCTTGTTATTCATCAAATAAAATCAATGCATCCAGAATAAATCTGAACATTTTGACACAGAAAGGTAGGCCTGGTACTGGAGAACAAATGCAATATAGAAAAGACATGCTCAATCACACACAAACACACAAAGGTATGACTGCCACAGAGAGTATTTTTTACAGAATTTGGCAAAAAACAGCCACAGATGCAAAACAAAGATGTAAAATGCTCACACAGGTGTGTGCATGCCCACACACATACACACACACGCACAAAGACACAGTGAAACTTACACACACATAAAGACACAGACACACACAAAAAGACAAAGTCACAAACATGCACGCGCGCACACAGGCACACACACAAACGACACACACACGGACACACACACAGACAGACAGACACACACACAGACAAACATCCTTACATTTAGTCAAATTTCTGTGGCATTTTGTAAAAACACACATTTCAAAATGCATCAAAAACTACAAAAAATTCTACTTTTTGAAATAATATTTATTTTTAATGTCCTTTCTAATATTTATATGGCCACACACAGTAAAATGAATGGGTCTCTATGGGCATCTGCTGGTTAAAATGATTTATTTCCTAAACTGTATAAAAGTGTTTTTTTCTCACATAACACATAACATCTAGATCAATATCTAAAAACAAATTTAATCAAATTTAGATCATAATTTATGTGAATTTTTCATAAAATTTTTATATTTTACAGGCAAGCTAATGGTATAGTTGAGGAATTGAGTGGTAAACAGGTACAAAAGTACTTTATATCTCCCAAAACACAGCATTAATGTATAGACTGGAAGTAAACATAAAAAATGATATATTATTTGTATCATTAAAAATGTATATATTTTTTGTAATCACGCTTTTAATCTCTGGGGTCATTTTTACCCCCACGGAACTCTAACGTATACAGGAAAATAGGGGCTTATGAGGGTTAAGGTTCTAGATATACTATAAATATGATGACTAAAAATTAAATGTTGACATTTCCTTTCTTTCTCATCTTCAGGTTTTATTTCAGCCTCAGTCGTCATGACCACAGACCGCTGGCTGAATGTCTGATGCAGATCCTGTCTCATCCTTGAACACATAAAAAAAAATGTTTTAATTCTTAATGTTTTTATATTTTAAAGTTGTATAATAAACTATCTAATATATAGTATGTCCTCTATAGCAGTGATTCCCAACCCCCGGTCCGAGGACCCGTTAGGACCGGGCCTTGAAATATTCCCTGAATTATATTTTTATAATAATAATAATTGTCTTTTTTAAATGCTATGACATGTAATGTTATTTAATCCAAAACATTTTGTGAACCGGTCTGAAAGTTTTAAAAGATTGGTATATTCATACAAGTGTTGCCACCTAGATCATTATATGCAATTAAATGATAGGCTGTTACTGTTTTTACGCAGTGATATGTTTCAAACGATGCATCTTAAAATAGAGGCATTCAAATTGACAACTGGTCCCTGGAATTTTTTTATGAATATGCTGGTCCCTGGCACAAAAAAGGTTGGGAACCCCTGCTCTATAGAATCAGCTATGTCTGGCTCTCTCTCTAGGGGTTTTTTCTCCTAGGAGTTTAGGGAGTCAGGTTTATTAATGTAAAGCTGCTTTGAAATAATTAAACAATTGTGAAAAGTGCTACAGTATATAAATAAAATTGAATTGAATATGGAAGACTTTTCTTTAGCAGATGTTTTAATTTGCTTTTTTACTTTTTTATTTGATCAAACTGATTAACTTGGGTTACTTATGTACATGTTTTTCATATGCAATATCAAACCCTTGACCTTGGTGTAAAATACTGGGAGTTAACGTAGTAAATCTAATCAGACACAATGTTAAACCTGACGCTGTTTTAACCCAAATAAATAAGTACACTTGACCTAAACCTTAAAATATACACTTCATTACTCTGTGTTTTAGTTTAATTTGCATGATTTCTCTCAATCATCGAGACATTTTGATTAACTTATTTTATTTAAATCTGTGAATTGAACATTTCACCAATCATGCATAAATTAAACTGCTACTCTGCAGCTATTTCTGTTATCACTGTTGGCTATTATTTATGTTGTAAAGTTAAGAGCTGATTAAAAGTACATTTACGAAATACATGTAATATATATTTATGATAATATAATTGCAATTGGCCTTAAATGAATCTAGAATAAACTTAAGCTAAAGCCACAGAAATGATTGAAGTGCTCGAAACATCTGCTGGGGAAAACATAAAAGCATCAAGATCTCACTCCAAACATTTTGCACTTTTTACACAATTGCAAGATTTTGTTAAAATACAAGTTTTGGGGAAAAATTACTAATTTAACTTAACTTAAAGCCATTAAGTCAAAGTGTGTGTGTTTTTTTTTAGGGCAAACAGATCATTATTAAGACTTTTACTGCTCTTTTAATTATGCACATGTTTGTCATTAAATCTGTCTATAAATAAAAACTAGACAAAATGGTAGGGTTATCAGTCAGAAGGATAAATGTTTTATGAACTTATAATAGTAAAAACCGACCAAAGTTCACCTAAACATCTCGGTTACTATCGTAACCTCGGTTCCCTGAGAAAGGGGAACGAGACATTGCGTCAGTAGCTGACACTATGGGAGAGGTCCTCCTCTCTTCCGATTCTGAAGCTTTTTTATAGAACAACGCCAGTGTACTGGCTAATGCCTGTCATGACGACGTAGAGGCGTGGCTTTCGCCGCAATATAACAACAGTCTCTAAGGCATATCGTCAGATCATTTTGACTGAACAACAGAAGAGCTGATCTGATCAGTGACACGGCAGCTTACGCAATGTCTCGTTCCCGTTTCTCAGGGAACCGAGGTTACGATAGGTTCCCTTTCGAGAACGGTCTCTCGACATTGCGTCAGTAGCTGACGCTATGGGAGACTGTATAGAACAACAAAGAGCAGCCCCAGTGGAGTTTACTCAAACCCATGCACCACAACGCTTAGCAGTAGCACATAGCACATAAGCACATAAGCCAACGTGAAAAAGACTGGATGCCTCTAGGGACCCAATCAGAAACTCGCCCTGACCCAGGGCAGAGTACATACAGACACAGCCAGCATATAGATCTTATCGCTGCACTACCCAGGGCAGCAGATAAGCACAATGCAACAAATGACCAAACTGTCAGGCTTAGCACAACGCAAGCTATAGCAAGCATACCTGCATTCGGCATCTGCTGGCGTAGCATAAGATGCACATCAGGATAGCTAGTGTGAAAGAAATGAAGATGAATACAGTGTGAAAGAAATGAAGGTGAATACAGCTCCATACCTCGACATCAGCAGTAACACAGTAGTACTGGCAACATGCAGTACACACTGTGAATACACGTTAACCACGCGACTGCCGACACACACCACAACCTGAGGGCGGAGGCGACGTGTCGCCCTCCCTCAGCACCCAACCAAGCAGCTGACTGCAAGATGGGGCGAGAGTAACTCACAGAGAGAGCTCGGAAAGCCCCAGCAAATGCATCCGCATCCAAAGCAATATCCTCTATTTACAAAGAGTCTGCTCCAAACACTGCCGCTGTGGCACAAAGAGCTGCTCAGACTGCCGTGTTGGGGTCGAGCACTCAGATGAACATATAAAGCCCAGCCGGGCATAGCTCATTTAGAGCCATAATAGAAGGCAGATTTTAACCGGCTGCGCTCTAACAGCGCTGCGGGTGGATTGAGGCACCTAATCCCTAACGGGTAAACATAAGACAGCGAGGTGACCACTTCACTCACTTAATTCTAATACCAGATGGTGCCCAGCCACTGCGTACCCAGAGGCATTGTGCAAAACGCCACAGGAGCAGTGGCGAAACCCTCGAGGTAGATAGCGTGCATCGCGGCCAACTACCCACTGTTGTAAAGGTAGAACACTCGACACGGGACACCGGGTCATATGCATTCACTTCACACCCTTATGTGTACAGCATAAGAGGGGCGCTGAGTAGAAAGGGCTCGCGACTCTCGTATGCGTCTCAAAGCACAACACGACCGAGTCTAAACCATCACATTACACCCCCACAAACAGAGTGTACAGCGTGCTGGAGTGCCCTTACAGAACCGCAGCTGATTCGGCCAGCTCGGGGACCTGAATAACTGATCCTCTCCCCAGTTCCGCGCTTACCAGCAGCAGAACCCAACTGGGGCACACAACTGCTTGCGCTTGGCCAAGCATAATGTGTCCCCTACGGGAGTGCAACTGGTAGAAGCACAAAGCGTGTATTCTCTCCTTGTTGTGCACAGATCCAGTAAGCCAGAACCAAACTCAAATCAGCTTACACCCTCAGCCACGTCTGTGCCGCATCTGTGGCGGGCGGGACATGAGATACCAAATGGGGAGCAGATAGGCGAGCGGCTGCCAACACCTGACCACTTAACAGTGTGAAAGGGGGGTCAGGGCAACATGTGGCATAATAGGGGCGTCCGCCGGCAGCACAATAGTGCCCCGGGTGGAACAGCTCAGAGCAGACACACAACTAGTGCGCGCTCCTGAGAGAGACGGGTTCGCATTGACCCCGAACCACAACCTACCACACAACATATAGCTGGCGTGCAGACTGTCCTCTTATGCCCACACACACAGGGAAAATCACTCAAGAAAAAGAGTGCTCCTGCAGCCGGTCAGCAATATCTAGGAGTATGAAGCGCAGCTGCCCACTCTTAAATGAGAAAGCGCCACAGCCAGTGAACATGTGCGTCCAAACAATACCATCATGAAGCACCACCATAAGTGCACTAAACCGTGCACTTAGGCCTTCGATCCCAATTGAACCATCGCCCTAGGCCGAGAGAGTAGCAGCTATACAAGCCGCTCTAACCCACTCGTCAGGCACGTACTCCGATGCACAGTCACAACTGCTGGACCAGGTACCGGCACTGCACCAAAATTATGACGTGACCACGCCGACTTGGGTGGTCTGACGTCAAATTAACACAGAATCCCGAAAAAAGTAAAAGGATTCAGCCAAACCCATACGGCTAGGAAAAAAGGGGGGTAAACACTGCCGAATGATCGGAGTGTTGGGCCCCATAAGAACATGTCTAGCAATGGCTCGCCGCACGCATGCGGGTGCCCATTACATGCTGTCCGCTATATAAGAACCCGTCGCTAAACACAGGCATGTGGGGTGGGTCAGGGATGCTACGAACCCATGGCAGACTGAGCGAGGCATGTATGTGCCTGGAGCTACGGCTGAACCACAGAGGTTTATATGTCGGGCACGACCAGTCAAACCTGCCACAGCACACCACTTGGGAAGGCTGGATGCAGGATACAAACGTGGAAAGATTAGATTCCACGCACATAGGAACACTTAGCAACATCTTTCCGCGCACACGCAGGGTGCCAGTTGCACACTGTGTTTGGGAAACTATGCTGCTGTGTAACACAGGAGTGTGGGCATAACGTCACAGTAGTGCGGGGACACACAGGGTGCCAGTTGCATACTGTGTTTGAGAAACTATCCTGCTGTGTAATGCAGGAGTGTGCGCAGAACGCCAACGTAGTGTGTGGACGTTATGAACTCCTGAACTGTACTGCACAGTGCGCAACGCGGACGTGCATGAACAATGTAGCGGAGCGTTCCGCTATTGGGCACAGGATATGTGCTGTAGATACACAGAACTGTAGAAAGAGCCAGTGTCTGCAGCCACTCGCTGTTGGATGGAGCTGGATACAGAACTCAGCGGAAAGAGAGACATATTCTCATACACTGAAACACAAAGTAACAACCAGTTACATACTGTGGAAAACCAAGTCTGGGTCTGCAGCAGCTCGGCGCTTGGACTGAGCCGTGCGCAAAACCCGAGCAGAAAGGAGTGACATCTCCTTATGCACTGAATACGTAGTAACGGCTCACCGCGCGTGCGCCGGGTGCCAGTTACATACTGCGTGCTGTGAACTTGGATTACTTAACTGAAATGCACAGAGCGTAGCACCGCTGTGTATTACAGTTTTTCTGAATTGCTAAAATACATTTTTTGAAAACATCACTCATTTTCTCAAAACCTTAAACACAAATCCCAATTTTAAACAAAATTCACAGAACCCCTGACTCTTTTAGCAAAATCAAACAATTTCTTCAAAACCATTTCACTTGTACTCAAAATCAAACTAAGCTTTCAAATCATAAACACATAAGTCTATAATATAAAACACTACAGAGCATCCATTAGACACTACCTTAAAAAATGGAAAACACAACATCCAGGAGATCTGCTTACAGAAAAATACATGTTTATTGTACATAACAACACACTTGACAAATACTGTTAAAAATCTCTATTACTGTAATCACAAGTTTAGTTCAGTGAATATAGTGAATACTTTACTGTAAGTACTGCAAGTAATAGCAAGTGTTCAATATTACTGTAAGCAGCACTTGCATTTTGTAAAAAGTCAGCAATCCAACTGCAAATTTTGCAAATTGCATAGTCTCTGGTGTCCTGTTCTTCCTCATACTCTTCATCTACCTCTCAGACTGTTTCCAATTCACACAACTGGTAAAAAATACCATTAGATAAAAGTGTGTAGAATTTTGAGTTGTTGTGTTTACTCGATGATAACGGTGTTTTAGTTGTGTTCAACTTTTGCCTGCCTGTGTTTAGCATTTATAAAACAAGTGCATCGCAGTGTGAAATGTGTGTTTTAGTGAGAAGTTTGTGTTTAGAATTTTGCAAAAAGAGTGCATGATTTGACAAATGGGTTTAGGCCGCTATGAATTTGGTTCAGAGATTGGGGGTTAGTGTTTTAGCAATTCAGAAAAACTGTAACACACACATTCAGCAGTCTCTATCAGGGCAATTTACACAAAACGCATGTTTGTGTCTAAATGCAAAGCTCAGGAAGGGTTTTTTAAAAAGTACATGCGTTTGATACCAGAAACTGCCGTGTCAACTTTGGCAGGCACTGCAAAGACACAAGATGAGAGCACAATGATCAAGCGCGGTCCTTCATTTACGCTCGTAAGATCACAGTCTACAATCAGATCTGGTGTGTGAAAGAAACAACACAATTCAGCCTGACCCCACACCCTCACAAAACATTTTCTCATCGAACTCTGACAAATAACAACTTTCTTCTTGAGCAGCTAGTCAAAAACACGATTCATTAGTTTAATTCAGGACCAAATTTAATCAGAAAACTGTAAAAAATATTAAACTTTTACAAATGCTCTCTAACGGAAATGGTACTAGTAGGAAATTACACAAAAATGAAGAAACAGTTTTTAATATTTAGATCCAAACATTTTAAAAGATGTCAGGTCCAATGTTAAGAAGAATGCAGATCTATGAAAACACTTTCTGTTATCTTATTATTATTTGGATTGAACAGCTCATCTTCTTTCTCTGCTGAAGAACATGACGTGTGATCTGACACATCCTGATGGGAAACACTGGTGCAACCTCTCAAGCCTTCAGAAACAGTTCCAGAAAAATCACATCACATGACTCAGACATCTGCTACTCGGCTGCAAAAAACCCCACTTTACCACAGTTTCATGTTTTAAAAACCAGCGATGTGATGTTTCAGACAGAATTACAGACAACTGATTAAAAGGTTAATAAGGGCCTGCTCTGATGTGCAAAAGACACGACACTGGCAGGGGCTCATTATCAATTAAATAATAAAAACAACACTCAGAACACATCATTAAAAAGTGAAAGGAAAACTACACAGTACTTTCAGGACTGCAAAAGTTGTGCTAATGTCACTCATACAGCCAGTCAGCATTCAGTACTGTGGCTAGTCCTGCTAGCCTGTGTGTGGCTGTCCCGTGAGCCCTGACGCCATGAAGACGACTGCTGCTGCTGCGATTGGAGGTAGGAGATGAGAGACAGCAGTACCATCAGACAAAGAAAACAGGACTGCAGCTGGTCTTATAAACCTAGACGAGGCCGTTTCCGTGGGGACTGCTCCTCTTCATCACTTTCCTCCTTTTCGTCTTCATCATCTGGGTAGTCCACGAGGCCCACTATCCCAGTCTGATAAACACGAGCAGGGTTAGAAGATAAAACACTATTTATGAACATCAAGTATGTCAGTAATACGTCTTTGAGACTATGTGAAGCGTACCTTCGGCGTCTGGCTGGAGGTGGGCGTGGCTGGTTTGGAGCTGTTGGAGGAAGCTGAGGGTGGAGGTTTGGAGCTGTTCGCAGCTCCTGCAGAATGAGAGATGGTAAACTTAAAGCTGCCTGTGGACGTCCGCTTGGGCTGATTCTCTTTGTCTTGACATTCTTTAACTGAAACAAGACACAAAACCCACATAAATGTTTAAAGATCATATCTGCTTGTACGCTAATATTATTATTTAATGACTCTAGTGCTTTATACTTTTAACATGGTTTTGTCTTAAGGGAAATGTTTTGCAATTGCTACAGTCAATCTTGAATGTGTCACACATGAGCCACCACTCTCTACATTAAAGGGGCCATGGCACAAGACTTTTTTAAGATTTAAAATAAATCTTTGGTGTCCCCAGAGTACATATGTCAAGTTTTAGCTCAAAATACCATATAGATAATTTATTATAACATGTTAAAATTGAAACTTTGTAGGTGTGAACAAAAATGTGGCGTTTTGGGTGTGTCCTTTAAAATGCAAATGAGCTGATGAAGTGCAAACACTGATCACCGTGATGGTGGTTTGTTGAAATTAAAACTCAATTGTGCTGTGAATTATTTTCTCTCTGCACTAAATGGCAGTGCTGTGGTTGGATAGTGCAGATTAAGGGGCGGTATTATTATAATAAGAGCTCCTTATGACATCATAAGGAGAGCCAAATTTCAACAACCTTTTTTTCATGTGCTTGCAGAGAATGGTTTACCAAAACTTAGTTACTGGGTTGATCTTTTTCACATTTTCTAGGTTGATAGAAGCACTGAGGACCCAATTATAGCACTTAGACATGGAAAAAGTCAGATTTTAATGCCATGGCCCCTTTAACACATCTGAGTCGTATGATAGATTTATTAAAAGATGCAAAAGCTATTCAGCTTAAGTGAATTGGACACTACACTAAACTCATTGGACCACAGTAAGAACAACAAGTATAATATTTACTCTGTTTCTCAGTTAATCAGCCATCTCTAACATTTTTATTTTTAAATGTTAACAGAACTGAATGTCACGAAAAGTGAAAACGTTTTAGTTACATCATAGAGAAAAGGGAGCAGTTCAATAAAAAGTTCATTGACACCGTTCACTTGATGCCAAATGCAGAAATACCTTTCTCATTCTCCATGTACTTCCCATAATCTGTCTTGCACTTGTCCAAGTCTGCTTCTGCATCCTCTTCTTCTTCTTCCTCATCTTCATTCATCCACATGTCCTTGTCCTCTTCAAATGAGCGAGCGTCCCTGCGATACCTGTAAGACACAAATTCATGAATATGTTTGTTTATGCCGAGTGTAAGAAGCTTCAGTCGGTTTCTGCGGTGGTCGGGCACCTGCTGAATCCTCGACTCTGTTGTCTGTCCTTCTCCTGATCGTATCGGCCCTTCAGACCTTTAAACGTCTGCACGTACTCGATGGACTCCAGCGCTTTGTAGAAGTTGTCGACAATGTGTGCGATCAGAGACTTGATGTCCTCCTGACAATGAAACAAGACTCATCAGACCCGAACAGAACAGAAGTACCAGACATGAGGTTTTTCTGAAAGAATTTCTTACCACTCTGATGAACTCAAAGAGCTCAATGATGGCCGAGTTCAGAAGGTTGTATCTGGACCCGTTGTCTAACAGAGCGTTGATAACCGGCTCGAACAGGTTTCCTCTCATGATGTAGCGGTTATAATACTCATCCTTCAGCCCAATGATTCTTCTCATGAAGCGCAGGACACCTGAACAATCACATAGGATTCATTAGCCTGTACCAGAGTCCTGCTCAAACACGGGTGAACTTCTAATACTTGATGTAACGTGTGGTATAATATTAACGTGTCACTTGCCCCGGAAGTCGGAAATCAATAGGCACGGGTGGACTGCGCGTCTAAAAGCCAAGACCGTTTTAACTTCTGTTCACGCTGATAGGCAGCTGGTTTTAAACCTTCCTGTGCTTATTTGTGTTCACACTCTTAAAAGTTTCTTATTACAGCGCGATTTGTGCATGTAATTTCCGGTTGTGGTTTTAATGACAGGGACATTTTCTTCAGAAAAGCTGTCATTCATCCAATCATTTAAAGCTCATCCCAAACCCCTTAAAGGGTCATTCACATTATAACAAAGTTTTTGTGTGTGCTTAAGTGGCAAACTTGGGAAAAGTAGACAAATTTTGTACTAATCAGATTAAGAGTAAAAATGTATATATAAAAAAAAAACAATTTTTCCCACATTTGTCCTCAACATCACTTGATGGTTAATCCCAGCTCAAGTTCAATCTGATGCCTAATGTTGACTACAGCTGTAGGCAACATCAACCAAAACGTGATAAGACTTTAAAAAAAAACTTTAATTATCTGATGATAATTTATCTGCCTATTTATCTACCTTCTGTATCATTACAGCTCAGTTAACTTTTACAAGCCATATTTAACATCAGTCTCGGTTGCATCAAAGGAGAACTGATCCTTCAGGTTGAGTCTGGTTTCTCTTAAGGTTTATTTCTTCATCTGTTACTGTCACTTTTGGTTTGCTCACTGAGAGACTGCTGACTTGTTTATTTATATTTTAATATATTGGCCATAGACACCTAATGCTAATGGGCATTTTATGGTACGATTAGAAATTTATTTTTTTATTTTCCCCTGGTTTTTAAATATATTTAAACATTTTGATTCATTTCTTTGTAAGCTGGGTATGGCATGTTTGGTTTATTATAATGCCTGTCATCTATAAAACTAAATGATCATCATCTCAGACATAAATAGTATATATTACTTGTGTAGGTTAACCAAATACATTGTATCCTCATCCTCTTAATACAATCATTTACAATCCTATAATTATTTGAAAAGGATAATTTACAATCCTTTAACTTCATGACTCGTTCTAAGCAGAAGTTAAAGTAGTGTTGCATTGGACAGACGACATAAGGCATAAAAGCAATCCACAATAAAACTATTTCATACGTTTAAAATCAATGAAGTGCGTGCTGGTGGCTTACAAACCCTCTTGAATAGTACAGCAAAATCTGTCGTATGGTCCATTTTTTATGAGTATGCGAGGGTCTACTGACCCTATATCCTTCATAGATATAGAAGGATAACATGAGAAGAATTATAATGCAGAGTAAGGCACTATCTTTGTAAAAATGCTTTTTTTATCCCTTTAACAGTTAACTATTGGTCATATCTTATACACATACTTCTTTAACTCTTCCACGCCAGCATTTTTTTTAAAAAGTTGCCAGCACCAGCATTTTTATGATTTTCACAAAAGTTTAACCCTTGTATTGTGTTTGATTTTTGTGAGTATTTTGATTGAGCCTAATTGGATTCAATTCCCTAAATATCACATTGTGAAAAACAAGAAGGAATTAGCTATGAACAAGATTAGTATATGTTACAGATTACAAACACTTAATACTAAAACGTATTTATCAATGTATGATAACAGGTACTTGAAATTTAACCTCTGAATTTAACCCATCTAGTGAATAGTGAACACATGCACTGCAAGTCATGAACACACACCCAGAGCAGTGGGCGGCTATCACTGCAGCGCCCGGGGAGCAACTGCGGTTAAGGTGCCTTGCTCAAGGGCACCACAGTTATAAGCCTGACACACTAACCATTAGACCCAAATGGATCAATCAACTTGACTTGGGTTAAATGCGAACAATCTAATGGATGTTTAAAGTAGTTGGCTGTCTTTATAAAGGCTGATCACAGGAGCCGATCACATGAGGCAAAACTCGCTGTTAGATGTTATGTTTAATGTTATGCAGCGGCATGCAGACTTGAGAGGTGAATGACATCAAAGTATCGCTAGAGCAATTCAAAGCATATGGAGCAGTCTGAACTGAAATAGTTTGCCAGTCTGAAACTCATGATTTTATGTCATACGCCTGTTGGTCAGCAAAGCGCTGCATAAAGTCAAACACTTACTTCACTACATACGGCAGAGTCTGCAGCTACCCCCTTTGTTTTTATGCATTTTGAGATTTTTTATATACACTAAAACAGGAAGTGCACACTGCAGGGTTATTAAAGGGAATAGTTCACCCCAAAATCATTATTTACTCACCCTCATGTTGTTCTTTTATTCTGTTGAACACAAAAAAAGATATTTTGATAAATGATGGTAAACACATAGTTGACGGAACCCATTGACTTTCATATTCTTAGTTTTTTTTCTACTATGGATCTAAATAGGCACTGTTCCAACTATGTGATTAATGACAGAATTTTCATTTTGAGGTGAACTATCCTTTTTATGAACCATTTTTTACGAGAGTCTGTCTGTCTGCCTGATGAAAAATACATTTAAAACATGTTTATGTCAAGAGTATGCAGTTAAAATTAGCATCCCTGATGATTTCTTTTATTCACCCGTAATTAATCAAACTTTATTTTTTTAAACACCCTACCTAATCCCACTGATTATCCACAGCACCCACGGATATACTCATGGCTCGAGCATCATTGTTCTGCCCCCAAGACAGCGCCCAGCAGGTCATCACTGATATCAGAGGCCCCTCCTTTAGCAAATAGTGTGCTAACCGAGTCTGCTGGTCATTTGCGTTCTTACTGGGCAAGATTTTACATGACCATTACCGCGGGTCGCCCTTCATCACTGCGATTGAGCTGCTGTGGTGCGGTGGTCATGACAACCGTCCTAGGTGGCATGATGTGTGAAAGGGCACTTTGATGTTTGACATTCTTTGACATGCCTTAATTACCCCAGATGAGAGCAGAGACTGCGTTTACATTTTGCATTAACATGCGATCTCGGTGATCCGTTCACGCAGATCCGATCATCCGTATATCAGGACACGGCGCGTTTACATTTGTCACATAAATGTGGCTTCTGTATTTGGATGTGTGATCGGATCCCGTTCAGGGAGACGCGCGCTGGGTGGATAGCTGTCAATCACGGATGGCTACAGCTGTCTTTAGCCACATGATTGTCGCGGGAACCGCAATCCCGTATTGTACCGTGTTACTGAGAAGCAAACAGCAGAGAATAACTAGAAAAACCCAAAAACCGTGATGTTCACATTTTAAGCTTTATTTTTTTTATCTTTAAAGGCTTTATCTTTGTTTATCTGCAACGTCCCCACCAGGGTGCACGTTTCAGCCGATGTAACGTTACCTGAACTTGACTTTCACCCGCATGCTTTTCATCAACAACAAAATCCGTGTGAAACGCATTAGGAAGACCATCCCGACTTTTTAGTCTGAATTCATCCGTTTTTGATTTATGATTTACGAATATGATTTAACTAAAACAGCTAACAATTTCCTAAATTTCCTGTCATGTCTACCTCTATAGTGCGTATAGTAATGTAATTTACAAACACATTTATAAGTAACTTACTTTGTATAAAACCAACATTGAATAAATGTATTAAGTTAAAGTTATTATGGTTTGTAAGTGTTTTCAAGTAACTTAAAATGTGTTAAATGAGATAGAAACTGCTGACTGACCAGAAAGAAGCACAACATTCACGTTGATATGTTGCCATGGAAACTCAAACATTATAATGATTTATTCAATTCTGCCATTAAATATTAAATCACTCCATAAATAGTGGAAACATGTTAAACACATGACTGAATAAGTTACATACAGTCAGTAGCGTTAAAATGCGTTTGTATAGACCAATTTAGAGTAGACGTCACAGTTACGTCACTGCAAGCTGCGCGCGCAATGCGGTTGCAGAAAAACAGTGGAAATGAATTAGACACGAGTGAAAAGAGCAAGATAACTCACTGGAAAATGTCCGGTTGTGCTGTTAAGTGTCAGAATAAGAATGCCAAAAAAGATGGCTTTCATTTTTATAGAATACCATCGTCAAATACATCATTTGAATATAAACGTAGGTGTTTATGATTACAATAAGCCCTTATACGGACAGAATGGAGCGAGGAAATCATCTGGAAATCTTTTAATAATTAGAATAGAAAATAAGTAGAGAAGATGTCCGGTGTTCTGTCGAAGTCTGTTCCCTCCATGTGTTTCTTATAGCGCTTTTATCATGTTACAATTATAATTTATTAAGGAAGAAATAATAAAAAACAGGAAAATTATGAAATATTTAATAAACGCTATTATATATAATACATGATAGTATTGCTTTTACATGTACTTTAGCGATTCAGACTGTAAAAATATTTGATTTAGCAAAAAAGAACAATACATATACATTACATACATGCATATCAGTAGCCAAGCCATTTAAACTTTTGATCTATCTAAAAAAATAAACGTAATGTGATTAAAACGCTATAAGAAACATTGCACTAAAGGGAAACATAAAGGAATCAGACTTCGACAGAACACCGGATCCATAAAAATCACGGTTTAATGCTAAAACACTTCACAACCCTACTGCGCAGCAGTCACTTTCTGCAACCAGTTTGGCTCCGCCCACAAAAAACGTCATCTCTGTTTGCAAACACGAAATTGGTCTATATCGATTTATTTCAAGATACGTTTAAGCGTAGCTAGCATTTCTCCACAAATATAAATGCGTCTCTCGCCTGCGCTCCATGACATAACGTCCTTTATTTTTGACAGCTGTCAGTGAGAGGAGATGATAGTGGGCGGGGATTTTGTGTGACGTTGGCCTGCAAATGCAGATACGATGGCTGGATTGTGTTTACATTACACTGAGATCCGATCACAAAGCGTCCTCGACTACCTCTGCATCAGGACACACAGATCGGATAACATTCTGAACACAAACGCGTTTACACTTGTCTTTTCAATGTGTATGTGGAGAACATCCGGATACAGGTCGCATGTTAATGCCAAGTGTAAACGCAGCCAGAGATACTCACACAATGCGAGGAAGGTGTGTTTGGAGTTCATGAGTGTCAACACTCTCCTCAACAGGTCTTTGTTCATGATGTAGATCTTGATATGGTACGTGTGGTGCTCCACACAGAAGGTCAGAAGCTCCAGGATCAGAGCCAGAAGCTGAGCCGTCTGGAAATTATCTGAGAGACAGAACAGCCCAGATGACAAACCCATAGACACACAGGTAAAATGAGTCAAGTGTAAAGTCAGATGATGTTTACCTGGACAAACAGGATTGACTTTAGTGGATCCCTCAGTCAAATCTGTGATAAGGGTTTAAATGAGACATCCGTTATATAATGGCGGATGGTTGTATTTGATTGGTTGTATTTATTTTGTGTAATGCAGGTCTTACCAGCGCTCTCCTCAGTGGTGATGGCCAGCAGTGGAGCTGTGAGCACTTGCATGCAGTTCTTATAGAAGAAACTCAGAAACTCGCCTTTCTCAGTCTTCTGTAAACACAAACCTATATGTTACTCATCACTGACTGCTAGTGTGTTAACTCTTTCCCTGCCATTGACGAGTATCGCCTCAATTAAGAGAAAATATTTCCCTGCCAATGACGCTTTCCTGATGAGTTTTTACAGTAAATCTGCTATTATCCACCAGATGGTGCTTTTACCCACTTTATAAAAAACTGAGGCAAACATTTATTTTTTAGGATATTTGATGTAGTGATGTGCCACTCTGAATTAAGAAAAATTTGATACTTCAATTAAAATACTAAATAGATTCTAAAATAAGGTAACGAACAGACACACTCACGTTGGCTGGAGCGAGCATGTTTTCCGGGTCGATGAGAGTCCGCAGCAGACCCATGAGCTGCACAGCACCGCCGAGCTCAGGGTCTGAATCACAGATCATCTGCTTTATTACCACATTAATCAGCAGAACATCCTAAACACAAAGCAAAACATAAGCACATTCAAATGCTACTGATATAAAATCACAACATGTTTCAGTTTTACAAGCCTTCTGCCTAAGCTTAAATGGATACCGAAACTAACCAGATTTTTTGTCATCATCATACAGTCAACGTGTCATACTTACATCTAGTGACGCAATAAAATGAAAATTATGGGCTGAAACCAATACTGAAAATTGGCCAAACGTGACTTTAAAGTGACACTTTTTCGTTTTTCAACCTTCATTATATATTTTCAAGACCCTTGAGATGGTACATCGACTTAAAATAGGTTGAATGGCATGTCCACCATAGCCTGACGAGGTCTGTATCACTTTTACTTGTACTTTTAAACTTGGGGTTTCACATATCAAAAAACTACAAAAATCTGCTTTACGGCATACGTCATTTTCTCCACTTCCTCAAATTCGGACGTGAGAGCGCAACTAGTTATTTTTCTGATGTTTTTGTTTTTGAAGCAGCAACTAAGAAAAAGAAACCTAAGGTTTTGTCGGAGGAGACCAGAAAGAGAAAAGGGGAGAGAGACAGAATAAAAAGAAGGACGAGGATCAATTATATTGGGCCAGCGTTCGCTCGCTGGCGTGAACTAAAGGAGGAGGAGGAGGGGTTTCTGACCGATGCTGACTTGGCCCTCATGATTTTGTACTAGTAAGTAATGTTAATGCTTGCATATATAAGTCTTGTCTGGGGTCTGAACACAATTTTTTTTATGTGAATTTTACTGGAGGCTACTTGGAGAGTTTAAAGAGAGACTTACATCACGTGATATTGTGGTGCCGTGGTGGCGTCATGGACCTACGACACGGGCGAGCCAGGTTCGATTCCCCATTAAAGGCAATATTTTTTTAAATATAAACTTTAACCAAGCGACCACCGTTACAACTGGTTTTGTTAACGTGATCTACGCGATCTTTTGGCTTTTGAAAAAAATAAAACCCATTAAATTATATTCATATGACATGCTGGAAGGCAGACTTTGTGACCTAAAGAGTTGTCTTCTTTTACTTTGCGACAGTGCTGCGGCACCTGTGGCCTCTAGGGGTGCTAGACTTGAAAAATACATGTCTAGCACCCCCTAGTGGCCAAAAAGATCAGTGATGTGCCTTTAAAAATTGTTGTATAATTGTATTAATTTTAGACTTTTTCAGTTTTATTAATTAAATTAATCTGAGTTGGACTACAACACAAAAGGAGTGGAAGAGTACAGTAAATTCATACTAGGGATGCACAATCTTGATTATTCATATTCATGGCCGATTCCGATTTTTTTTACAAGCAAACTGGCCGATTCCGAACCATACAAATTACATGTGCGGTCATTTGCAGCAGAAAGAAGAAGAAATAAAGATTATGAAGGAGGAAATGGTTGGAGAGACTCCTCCCCGAACTTCCAGCTGTCCTATATGTTGCTCTCTCATTGGCTGTAGGTCATCGATGATGTTATTTTCAGTCAAAACACATTTCACACTGCATGATTTTGAATCCTACTTACATCATCAGCTTGCTGTGGCTCCTGCATGATAAATTCTCGGACCATAGATGGACTGAACTCCACCAGATATGAGAAGATATCAGTGGCGGCAGCCTTCACCTGTACATCATCCATACCCTAACACACAACAACACACCTTCATGACACCTTTATATATATTCTCATATGTAAACAGATGTGTGCATTACAAATATTACAGACACAAGAGCACAGAATAAACACACACGCAAAGTGCAGATCATTTTGACAAACAACTTATATTGCAAAACATTTTAAGCAGAAATGTCACTTAAATTTAAATCTCAATGAGATTATCCGGTTAAATAAAATAAATAAAAACATTTTAAGAACAGTTGAAAGAAAAGTTAAGTCTGATTTATCTTTTGGAAACTTTGATGGCACTCAAATCAGAATAAGCATGCAAGGTGTGCGAGTAATCTAAAAATAGTTTGTACAAATTTTATGTAATAAAGCCCTATTCGGATGGTAATTGTTTCTCTTGGGTAAGATATTTACAGTGGGTAGTTAGGGATTATATTGCCATCCAAATCCAAAATGTCAGCGTTTTTCTCCGACCACTCGCGTAAAAATGTACGGCCAAATTACCTAATGTTTATTTACAAACACCAAGGTTTTGTGGTCATTTAATTGCTGTCCGAATCCAGATCTCTTAATTTATCTCTTTCCCCGCCATTGACGAGATATCTCGTCAATTAAGAGAAAACGCTTCCCCGCCAATGACGAGATTTTCCGTCTTTCCGCAATACCGCTATTATCCACCAGGTGGCGCACTTCCGAACTTTTTAAAACCGGAAGTATTGCCCTATGGCAAGCTGCTGCATGTCCGTGTCTGTTTTAAAGATCGCTCTGAATGGGATCTCTATGAAAAGTCCGTCATAAAAATGGAATTATCTCTGCTTTTTGCTCAAAATATGGTGTTTTTGCAGAAACCTACCCATATTCAAAAGCTGATTGCAAAAGAACCACTAAAGGTAGGATGAAACGGTTTTTTTTGTTTGAAAGCAGAGGGTCTGTTCTTTCATTTGGTATATTGTATGTTTATATATTTAAAGAAGAACATTTTCTGGAAGGCATTAAACTTCGGTGAAAATCATGAAAAACGCTGGCGCTGGCTGGCAACTTTTTTAAAAAACGCTGGCGGTGAAAGAGTTATAAAATGGGATCAATCCAAAAGTCATTCTGCACATCTTTTAGACCACTGAAAAGTAGCGTATGGTCACACGCTTCGTGTTTATTTTGCATCAATAAAGCGGCTTTCTTTGCAAGCATGTTAAATGGGCATAAATTGTCTTCTATAGTGAGTGGGAGCTGATATAAATAAAGGGAAGAAAATCACAAAAACATTTAAAATGTCTACTATCCGCAACAAGTGCTACACACAATTTTAATATTTATTCAATTACACAACAGTATAATCAAATATCCCGGTCAATGATCGTGTTATTAACAACACGTGCAGCGCATTTCCAGGTGTTAGGAATTATAAACGTATGCATCCACCGCAAATTTATCTTTATCCGAATGCATGAGTTTTATCACGGAGGAAGCATGCAAATATATTTTTACAGACATCCTCATGAGAAACAATTACTGTCCAAATAGGGCTTATGTCTGGTTTTATTTTGTACTGTAAAAAACGTATCGCTGTTAACTTCTAGTTGTTTTTTTGGCCTAAACCTATTTAAGTGCTTAAACTTATTTAACTCACCATAACAATTTCTAGTGCAGGTAAAATTCCAAGATTTGCCAGCGTTTTGAAAAAAGCATCCCTGTTTTGTGGTTGCAGTGTCTGTGAGAATGCACAGAACTCTTTAAAAAAGTTGACCTGCAAAGGTGAAACACAAAGAAGATGATGAACGTGAGAAATAAAGCTCTGTGAAAATCATCACGTGGGTCTCCGTGTGTGTTTGTTTGTTGTATGATGTACCAGCTCTCTTCTCTTATTCTCCTCTGTGGCTTCATCAGTCAGCTGAGCAAACACCTCCGTTAAAAATTTCTCGTCCTCCTGAGCCAGACAAACAACAATCATTTAAGACAAAACCTGACATTTTATATGCAACAAAACAAATAACCTTACACAAAACATATGCTATGACAGAAATGCAAGGAAAGCATTTGGGTACAAGGAGTAAATTGGCCATATTTTCTTTTATGGCTTTTTTATTTAACCAGGAAGGTCTCATTGAGATATAGTTTCTCTTCTACCAGGGTGTCCTGGACAAGATAGGCAGCACAGGACAACACAAATTACAAAAACAATACACAATATCACTCAAATAAAAACAAATACAGATATATAATAAATCAAATCTAAGAAAGTACAAACACTAATCAGTTATTAAAACATGTACAGTACACGTTTCATAAAAATATAAACAAGTGGCAGACATATACGCACATGCATTCATGTTTCATATCCTTTTCTGTAGTAGCATTTATTTGGTAAAAGTAACTTCTTATCCCTGTTACAGGAGATTTACGTATACTCAAGAGTTGTGTATTCTCAGAAATGCGTGTACAAAAATTTTAATAAAGCTTAAATGTTTTTAGAAGCGATGTCCTTTCTCCATCTGGTTGGTTTTATTGCTTCTGGTTTGTGCATTTTAATTCACAGAATTCCTACAAAGTATGTTGTCTCTCTGTGTCCTTTTTGCAACATCAATAACGCATACATGTTTCCCTTAGGGGTGGGCAATACAGCCTCAAAATTATATCATGATATTTTAAGAAGTTTTGCATTAATGATATTTATGACTGTATAAAAAATTATGGAAAAGGAAGGGCATTTTCCATCCAATGAGCTGTCATTGACGGCAAACTACCTAATTCGAAGTTTAAATCCATTGTCTTAAGGTGGCAGAAGCAGCATTAAAATGCAATAGTAGTGACACAATCACACAGTATGAGTCAAATGTAAACAAACCATAAAATAGGGATGAAATGGTATACAAATTTTACATCACTTTGACATGACACTACCATAGTTTTTTTACAGATCCCACCCAGTAACTTAAGTAATTAGCTAACGATCTAAAAGATTTCACATGTGCGTGCACTTTTGTTCGCATAAACATCTAATAAATAACATTAACATTAATCGTGGCACATTTGCGGTCGTGAGATAAATGTTTATTCAGTTCAGATAAAACACATGGACTATGGTCTGTATGTTGTGATGAATCGGGTGTACTTTAGGACCCAGTAGTGAACGATGCGCTCGCACCAGCCGCTGGAGAAACAAACAGGGTAAAACGGAGCTTTAAACTCATCAGATCACATAATTTAATGGAAAATTAATAGAAAAGATGGATCTGTCTAATTAAATATTAAGTAAACGTGCGTCACTACAAGTAGAATGTAGGGATGCTAAACAATTAATCGCGATTAATCGTTGGCAGAATAAAAGTTTTTGTTTACATCACATATGTGTGTAAACTGTGTATAATAAATATGTATATATATATATAAATATGAACACATTCATGTATAATTTTAAGGGAAAAAAATTATATATTAAGCATTTATATTTATATATAATATAAATTATACATAAATATACAAATGTATATACACATGTAAACATTTATAAAACATATACATGCATGTGTGTACATTTATTTATACAAAGTTATTATACACAGTTCACACACATATATGATGTAAACAAAAACTTTTATTCTGCTAACGATTAATCGCGATTAATCGTTAAGCATCCCTAGTAGAATGTAAACATTTTTTAGATTTAAATTCAGTCAGTAAAGTAAGTTCCTGTCTTGACAGTAGTACCGTGTTTTCCATATATAACACCTTAACTCCTTAACACTTCAGTTTAACAGTAAAACTTAGGTAATTAGCACAGCGATGCTCGGTTGAGTCATTAGTTTACTTTTTGGCCGCACATCACCCACTGCTAGTATCTCCCACTCGCTGCTCTTGCTCTCAGGTCTTGTGGTTGTTGCTCTGCGCGTTAGGAAACATAAATGCGTCATAGGTCATCGCATCGGTATATCATTGATATGACCTTTTTTATCATGAAAAAAATTATACCGGTATTAGCGTGAACGGTATGATATGGCACTGTAGTTTCCTCATCTAAAACAGAAAACATGAGTATAGTCTCATATTTTTCTGATGATTGGCCTCACTCATCAAGGGTTTAGGACAAAAATAATAATAAAATAATAAATAAAATGGTAATTTATCTGTGTTAATTCATTCTCTAAGTATCTATATTTGGAGTTATGACTGAAAATGTCACATCCATAAAGCTGGAATTGCCATATGGTTATTGTGTTTGTACTGTTTCTGTCTTTGTTGAGAAGAACGAGCATATTGACTAATGATGGATCAATCATTATTTTTCTTTTCTTTCTTATTTTTTATGCAAATGAGCAGATTCCAATATTTTTCCTTTAAGCCAGGAGTGGGAAACCCTGGGTCCTGGAGGGCCACTGTCCTGCAGAGTTTAATTTCAACCCTAACCAAACACACCTGAATTTCATTTCCAAGTAATCCTGAAGACTTGAATTTGATTTTTCAGATGTTTTTTTAATTAGGGTTAGAACTAAACTCTGCAGGACAGTGGCCCTCCAGGACCAGGGTTCCCCAACTCTGCTTTAAGCACCAGACAAGAAAGACGTTTATTAAGTTTATACTTATTTGTTTACAAGTAAGATGTTTATTTGCTTGTTAACAGGCTCAAATAGTCTTTGAAAAATTTGGAGCTTTTTAAAATTAAAACAGACAAAACTGCATCTTAAAGGGGACTTATCATTGAAAATGTGACTTTTTGCGAAAAAGTAAATGCTGTCAAGACAGAAAAATGTGCATTAGGGTGGTCCTTATTTTTCAACTTTTAAATGTTCATGCTCTCACCCCACCAATATGTTTGAATAAATTAATTAAAAAATTGAGCACAATTTTTGTAATATTAATTAATATTTAGAGGTTGCTCAAGACCTTTGAAGTTTAACACTTTCTAGCATGTATAATTGTTTAATAATATATACTTATGGCAGCAATGGACTTACTTGACAATTTTAGTTGTGATATGTCTTTCAAGGCAAGAAAGCTTCAATGTAAATGAAGCACAATAGACAATATACACTGAGACAATGGCTGAAACAACACGAAACAAATCTGCTATATGGTAACTGGGATCAGAAGAGACTGAAATAACTGGAACAAAGCTACCCCTCCAAGAAGCAAGTTTTATGTGTGTTTTTAAATGGTACAGTTTTTGCAAAAATATGTGATTTTGGAAATATTCAAAGGCTTTGAGCAACCTCTAGATATTGTAGGAACAATTCAAAATTTTGCACAGTGTGTTTTTATTGATATCCTAACACATTTAGGGGGTGAGAGAGTTTGACCCATTATAAGGACCACCATAATGTGCATGAAATATACTAAAGAGAAGAAAGTTGCTACGTTATCGACTGTAAGAAGACAAAGCCAGTGCGGTAACATTTTAGAGTTGTCCTTATGCCCCATTCAGACAGCAGTAGCAGTCTCATTCATTTCAATGGAAACCTGGCGACTTCCGGCGACACGAGCGAAAATGACCGTTGGCGACTGTATGGGATGCGAGATAGTAAAGAAAAGTTTAACTTTATGCAAATGTCGAGCGACTTTCGGGAGCGACTACCAATGAGAACAAAGCAGTGGAGTTCACGTCATCCTTCTCTCGTCAGTTACTGGCGTGGATGGTACTCATTTGTTTATGACAAGCAGATTTAGAAACGCCTCGTTGAAAGAGACGGGCGACACACAGCAATAACGTCGCCGGCTGTCTGAACGAGGGGTTACACGGAGCCCCTGATGGCACATGCTTAATGAGTAGGGTTAAGTTTAAGTTAAATTGGTATTGAAACCAGGAACTGATACCAAAGTAAAACCTTTGACAAACAAAATACCAGCAGAAAACATCAGTCGATCTGATTAAAAGCGCATATTTTTCATCTCTGACGGTAGATGACACTTATACAGTGGTGACCAGCATTACCCAGAAAACATAGCAGCCATTAGGGCTGGGCCGGTTTTGATTTTTTCTTACCGCGGTCGGTAATCAACAAATTCCCACGGTTTTGCGGTTTATTGGCAAGACAACCAGTTAAATAACATGCATGATTTATTTATCTTTAATACAAAACATGTGCAAATTCCTTAAGGAAGATGTAAAGTGAATATTATTTCCTCCCACATTTCTTCAATTTCAACGTTCAACAACTTGAACAATTAATATTATTAGTTTTTAAAAAATGTTAACGCATTGTGCGTGTCTACACGTGCCTAAAGACATTTCGCCACTTTTCTATCCTTAATTTATGAATGGCCTGTAAATGACGCAAATTATTGCTGCCCTGACGGTCTGGTAAAATCACCATTTGAATGAGAAATCACTTGTACTGCATATGTGTCCGTGCTTGAGTATTGCTGGGAAGCTGCACGGAGACGCGTGTTTGTGCGCAAGATGACGCGGTCCGTCTCTGTCTCGCGCGCGCCCGGGCAGTCCGCGTCTGTCCTACCATAAACATCTGTATTTTTTCCACAAACGGAGAAAGAAGACGCAAAAGCAAAACTTTTTGAAATGTGTCCTGCTTTAGAAATGGCCACTGTTGTAGGCTAGATGAAAAAGAGAAATCTAACCTCTTTGGATATTAATCCTCGGACTGATCGCGTGCTCTATGTTGCGTGACAATTTAATAATGTATGAAACCTGATTCTGTTGTTGATCTGTTGCGGCTGTTTGCACGTTCAAATTAAATAAAATGTTTATATTGCTTTTACTGAGTCATAGACAACGTCACCTGTATTTCTACTCAATGACAATTTAATATTAAAAATCATATCAGTTAACGGGAAATGTTCAGTTAACAAGCTGTGGTTGTTAACAAGCTGCGTGTATAACATCCCCACATATACACACAAGTGCAAGCCAATGTTTCAAGTGTATTTTTTTTTGCGGTTATGACGGTCAGGAGCTCAGACCCGCGGCATGGGTCACGTGACCGCGGTATGGCGGTAATTCGGTTACCGCCCCAGGCCTAGCAGCCATGTGTGCTTATAAACAGCACTTAATCAGGCATTATACAGAGATCAGAAAATGCAATCAAAACTTTTCTCAAGACAATTTAATTGTCAAACCCTTGGTTGTTATAAGATTTTTTTAGGAAGTTTGCCCAACCCCTAACACAAAAAATAATACTTGCCTTTCGACTGCCACGAATGCATCTACAAAACATACGAGAACGGAGTTTAAACATGAACCCCAGACCACAGATTTCGGTGCGGATACCTGGTAAACACTGTTATGTTAAAAAAAACTCTCTCAAAACAAAACAAAAGGTGTGTTGGACTTTATGCAGTGATGTGTTGACCAATTGGGGCCTAACTAGAAGTGAATACATACTGAATCAAAATTTATGTCCAACTTCCAATTTCACCTTTTTTCCAACATTATTTGGTGCAAATATGGCCTATCAAAACTATCAAAAGTGACAAACACAGTTACACCCTTAGTGACTGAGGACACGCACCTGGAGCATGCTGACAATCTCCACCTTATTGAAGAAGATGAACGAGGTTAACGTGGACAGGAAGTTCTCCTCAAAGACAGACGGTGTGGGCAGTATGATGTCTTGAATGTACTGTACTCGATACGTTTGGTGAATCTTCTGTCGGAGGTCCAAGTCTGTGATGGGGATTACCTCTTTGAATTTTGCCGTCTTCGTGAGGAACTCCCTATGTCTCTTGGGCTGAACCAGTGCCGGGTCATATTCCAAACAGCCCACCACATCCATAATGCAGTCATCTGAAAACATGAGCTCGAATAGGGTGGCTTTGTTTAGGAAGAGCACACCACGCACAATCTCGTACAGATGATGCAGCTCTTCTCTATGGTCCGAGTCCTCGCACACCCTGAAGAGCTGAAGCAACTTCTTCATGTATCCCGTGCTCATCAGGGCAAGAGCCAGCTTTTCCCGTCGGATGGGCGACGACAGCACAGACGTCACCAGCTCGGCAATCTCCTCTAGCCGGCTCATCTCACATGGTGGAAGCTCCACTAAATGACTGGTCTCTGGGATCTCCTCGAAACGCTCCTCCTCAGATTCATCAATAGGGTCTTGAGTGATCTCCACGGATGGATCTTTTCCCTGCACCTGAACACAAGCAAAAATACAATTACATTCCAAATTCTAATTTTTGTCGTCATCAGCCTTCAATGTGAGCCATCCATTAACCTGACAAACGTTTAATATAACATGTGATGCAATGCACGGGTTATTGTGACCCCAGAAGGAATACCATCATTTGATTCAACTTACTGTTAAAAGCTTAATTTCCACCACGCTAATGGCAAACACAAACTTTTTGACCAATCATGCCTTTCTTTCTTTTTTTAACGCCATACCAGCTTCTAAGGCTATATTCATGGCGAGAATAAAGTATAATTAAATCAAAGGAAGATTAAAAAAGATGTTTAAAATTTATTTCCTCTAGAAATCTTAAAACCATGTTTGGGCTCACTTGATTAAAAACCTTTTCAAAAGTATCAACAGAGTAAAAACGGTTTGACCAATCATGTCATCTCCACCACGTCCTTAAAATATGATACTTAGCATTCGATTGATTAAAGCTGTGTGTGCACTATAACGTGCCCAATGGTTTACAATCTGCAGTGAATACTTAATTCTGATTGGCCAGTGACAACATTCCAAAGTCTGTTATTCCCAGCAAACAACTGCCTGAAATAATAACAAAGCCTCATCCTGGTACTGTGAGTCATCTTGACAGGTGCAGTTTGATATTAACATTTAAATATATATGGAATAAAATATACAACTTTTATTTATAAGTGACTGAACAAAATTACATGTATGTCTCTACATTAACAACTTTGTGTCTTGGCCTAAAGTCGTTTTTTGTTGTGTGTGAGGTGCGCATTTTTTATTAAATCAATGTTTTGTGTGCATAAATTCACTCGTGTGTTGAGAAGCCTTGTAATAAGCAGGATAATATCCATCTAGTTGGCTGTCATCTGAAGTAAATCCCTTTACCCTGTAGGGCTGTCAAATTTTAATTCGAATTTCGAATATTCGTCGAATGTAAAAAAATATGCATATTCGAACGTAAAACTTTGCATTCGAATTTGACCTGTGTCAGGAAGCTCACGCAACGTGATATAATGCATAACTGACGCGGATTGTTATACAGAGTGTTAGCGGCTCAGCCAACTATGCGGAGCAAGCCAGCGTTATTCATTTGAAAAATAGCAAGAAAAGACAGTGGGGATTACGAGTCGGACAGAATAAATATTAAAAGGGCTGTGTGATGCTGCTTTGGTTTTTGGAGCATCAACTGGAATTCAACCGCAAAGTGAAACTAACTGAGATGAATTATTGTCGTCTGCTTCTAAATGCAGTTTTAAAGTTTAAAATAACTGATCAACACGAAAGTGCCATAATACAGCTGCTTGTTTAGCAACATTAAAACCATATATGCATCTACAGAGTCCACACCGCATATGAGAGAGTTGCAATGTAACGCCGCGGTGGCTTTATTTTAACTGACTGGAAACTTGACTTTCACCTGGACATTTGATAATATGCAAGTTTTTCATCAACATTATCTGCGTGAAATATTAACATGATGATCATCTGCCAACTCGACTGTTTCAGCACGTCCTCTATTAATTACGGAGAGTCTGCTTTATTAACGGCTTCGCTCTGCGCGTTAAGTTAAACATTTCTGTTCTGTACTTTATTACTCGCTTATATTTCTACATATTTTCAACCAAGGAACACACAAAATATTATATAAGTTGTTGTGAAAAGCGTTTAAGCTCGACCAAATTTAAATGACTAATGATCTTTTTCACTTATTTTGGCTTAAATAAAGATTAATTCGTTTTCATACTTTATTAGAAACACGTTAATTTATCTACTTATATAAAATGCCCTATATTAATATGCATTGTCTATGTATGGCATTCGTTTTGTACATTTACAGGTGCACAACTATACTGGTTAATTTTGATTTCATTAGTAGTGTTTATAACAATCGTTTTAACAAAAAATAAGCTGTGCATGATTATATTATTGGGGCTTTGTGCTGCGCCCTCTTGTGGGCTTTTAGGAGTATTTTCTCCAAGATAAAGTAGGTCTTTATAATTCGAATATAATTCAAATTTTATTATTTTTCAAGGACGAATTTCGAATGTACTTGTTCAGCCATTTTGACAGCCCTATTACCCTGTGGGTAGTTAATCTGCAATAAAAACTGTCTAGCTGTACATTATCAATTACATAACAGACACCAGAACATTGCAAACGACCAATCAGAATCAAGAATTCCAAGAATTTGTTTTTGTTATAATTCTTAAATTGCTGGTTAATGATTGCTCGGGTCAACTGTCTACATCTCTTTTTGTGATCAAAAATTAACAAAGTGAAGTCAATCAACTCATGATAATGTTTGTAAAGTGAAAGAACCTGACAGATCTTCTCCCAGATTTCATCACAGCCAGCTTTCTCTTGAAAACTCAGTGCCAGATCGTACGTTTCCGCTTCAGACCAAACAATGAGTGTGTCCTGAGGAGGTATACATCATAACATAGCTTTAAAGACTTTTACTTATAGATTTAACACTCTATAACTGTGTGTAGGATTGAGGGATGCTCGTGCTCACCTGTTGTTTCTGATAAGCAGTGGTGGGATTAATTTTAGACTCCAGTAATAATGATCCTACAATAGACCCAAAAACACATCAACAAATGCCCAAACATTTACTGCAACTTCAACCGCTTATTGGTTAATTATACTTGACACTGATTATTTATGAGATGTACATTGACTAAAAGCAGTTTAAAAATTAAAGTAAGTATGATGTTATGGTAACTAGGGGTGTAACAGTTCTCTGTAAAAAAAAACTGAACCATGCCGTTTCACCTTTCTCAGATTGGAAACCGCGTTTCATCAACACATCTATAATGAAAGTTTTGGTGAAATAACAAAAACAACCGAAGCTCTGCTAACCACTGCTCGTGACTGTACTGAAGAAACAGATCACCTGTGTCTCACGTCCTTTACAGTAGAGCTGTCCAGTCAACTGTGCTGATGACCATGCACTTGACCGATACATTTGCTGTCTGGTGGCACATAGTAATGAATTTCAAAATAAAACTGCGGACATTGTTCAGCACAAGTCCTTCGTGCTACTGTATAACATTAGACATAGTTTTCGAGTCCGGTCGAGAGATTACGTGCGAGCGCAGGTAACCCCAAAACAATTTTAAAAATTAAACCTCCAATACTACACCGTGCTAATTCAGACTGTATAATAATACTAGCAGACATGCTATATGTTTATCTTGCCATTTCTTAATACAATGAAGCCCTTCAGCAGTAGAGGATGCGGTTTTAACTTTTGAAACACTAGACAGCACTTTACTTCACCTTATGTACTTCGTATACAGCGATTGTACGATGAAACTCACATCAAAACGAGAACGAACTGACAAATGCACAGAACCTGACATTTCCACACTCATGGCAACTGGAAGTAACTTCAGGTGATTTTATATTATTTTGGATTGTAAAATGATAAGTTATTTGTTACAAACATGCCTTGTTTAAATCTGCTCATCTGGTGAAAAAGAGATTTTAAAAGCACTTTGTTTATGGGAAAGCTCAGATCTAGTTGTTTACAACTTAAAGACTGTTTTGTTTATTTGGCAGTAGGTTTTTCTATACAATGCCAATGCCGAACCGTACCAAAACCATGACCATAAAACTTTGATACGAACCGCAATGTGAGCAGTGGGAACAGTTACACCCCTAATAGTAAACCATCCTTGGAATGACTCTTCTGCATTCGGATGGTGGTCTTTGATGTTATTTATTTCAGGACAAAAATGCATATGAGTAATGTCTGCAACGAAACTTTACCACTACATCAATATATTTTTTTACTAAATGTGTGAATTTCATTCAAATCTTTCAAAAACCTCATGCCTATTTGTGAGTGAATTATGAATAAACAAGGTGTAAAAAAACAATTACTGCAATTAACTATGATATACCGTATTATTATGTATCATGCATACTTTGGGTATTATCTCATCAACACAGCTCTCTAGATAAGGACTATAACATATGTGGTTAATGTTTATAGCAGTGAATGTGATTATGGTTGTGAATCCTACCATCGGTTTCAGCAGTGACGGTTAGTGATGTGTCCTTCAGGGTCTCCTCATAAGAGCAGGACACATGTCCAGTACCTCTGTCCTCCCATTGTCTGTCCTCATTCAGAGTATAGACTTTCACACGACGACGAGTGTCACTCATCTTCAAGACACTAAACTTAACAGTGACAGCCTTCAAACTCGTTTGTGTGTCATATTTAGTCTAACGGACTAAACTAACGCGAGCATACTTCCAACTCTATTATCGATTTTATTTACCACAGATAACCAGCAGTCTAATGCTATAACACCAGCAGCCGTTAAACTATATTATCGGTGTTATTTACAACAGAAAACAGCATTGAACTATCACCGTCATCACTTTTATACACAAAGCTGGCTCTCAGTCAACTAAACCCCAATAAACACACAACAAATCCAACTAGTTTAACTCGGTAAAAAACATCCACTCACTCAATAACGTTAACAGTTTACCTCAAGATCTTTCTGATCTACGGAGTGCAAAACTTCATGAAAACCCACCTGCCGACTCTTCACCTCAAATAACAGACACTTTACCTGACTGACGTAAAAAAATCAACGACACCGACATTTAAATCCTCTTTAACTGAACTAAACCGTGGTAGTTTACCTCGAATAAGCCCGAGTCCGACACACAAACTGATTAAGTAAATAAAAGCGGCTGAAAACTCGATCACTTATCCACACACAGAACCTCACATAATGCTCTTAAATGTCTCATGTAGACGGGCGTTTAAGTCTCTTGCTTTGTTTTATTATCATCACACTGTTTCTGACTGCCAGCGTTTGTCTATCTGCCGATCGCCGCCATCTTGTGTTTCCTGCACCTGATCGTCGGCTCGTGTGATGCCGCGGGGTTTCCGCGCACGGGCTACGGCAGCCGCGTCAGGACACGCGCACACTACCATGGTGACCAACAATACCGTGAAGCACTCGTCGCTTTTGCAGGCTGCATTTGTCATAACATTTCAGAAGTAAGGTTAAAGTTGATCATAATCAGTTAAACGTGAATGGTTGTAATATGCTTATGACTTGCGAATGTAATGCTAATTTAATTTAAATAAACCAGGCTTGACGATGTATTCAGCATGCAAATGCGATGCGACCTCCGGTGGCTGCAGCTTTCAGATTGAGAAACGGGTTGCCAACTACAGCGACAATCATGGAAAAGAAGGGATTGAGGCCCCTGACCAATTGTCTCCTATTACCAAATTACTAATTGTACACCGAATTGTCACTTCTGAATGCATATTTTTTAACCCTGAAACCCAAAATTAATTAGTGTAACGTAACATTGTTTTCTTGCTGGGAAATATTTTTTGAAAAAAAAAAAAAAAAAGAAACATCTTGGTTACGTGGCCTTTTAGAGTTTTTATTTTATTTGTAAATTCTCGGCTTTTGTCAGACAACCAAACAAGTATGACATAGTAGCTGTGTCTCATTTCATTTAATTTCGAAGGTTGTTGTATCCTTACGAGGATTCATCTACAGAGAGTCCTTAACCAGAGACGTCCTTAGGACACACGGGCAGGAAAGGAAACAGGAAGTATCACCTTGCTATGCCAACACGTTCACGGCAGCGTCGTATCGCTGTAAATGAATGAGTTAATACACATTTTTTTTTTATATAAATTTGGAAATAAATGTCACATGAAAATGTGGTTGTGTTTTATGTGGGTAATGCTTAAGGCGAATGCACAACAGAAATGCAAAGAAGGAGGAACCAAATTTATCAGGTTTTACCGGAGATTTAACGCAAGTTAAATAGGGTAATGAGGCGAAAATTTTTTACAATCTGATTGAACTGTTCGTCTTACTAAAGTCCGAAATCTGTGTGCGTTTTGGGACCTGGAGTCAGAAGAGCTCTCTCTCTCTCTCTCCCTCCCTACACCATTTTTTCAAAAGGCTACTCTTTCTACACCATAGACTAGACTAGTTCGTAAGTACGGTTTGAATGACAATAACGGGCAACTTGCCTTAGCTTGTTTGTCCATTTAAAAAAAGTGATTTATTTATGTTCTCTATTATGATTGAATTATTAAATGAATAAATGATTCATCCATTCATTTTAAGTGGCACATACTGCTGTGTGGTCAGAGCAGACATTACAACTTCAAATGATGTGAACATCCTATATTTATCATTTATACATAATTAATATGAAAGACAGTCATGAATAAACAATAACAAACAATAAATCAACATTTGTAACAGTGTTTTTAGGATGTCGTCTTTCAAACTAAATGTTTGTCTTTCACACTAGGAAATGGCACTTGTAACAGATGTCAGTCACAGCAATCAGATAAATGTGCATTTACATTATTTTATTTAGCAGGTGCTTTTATTCAAATAATAAGGGAGCATTTAACATTTAGTCAGTAAACTAACAATAAGAGCAAAGCCATGTTTACAAGTAAGATTACAGTTAAAATTAGGAAAGATGGACAACACTTAAAGAAAAACATGAAAGGTTTTTATTTAAAAAAAATTTTTACATTTAGTGTAAAAGTTAAGAGTTAGATGTTAGTCTGGTGAATCTATGTTGTTTTTTTAAAGGTTGTGGTGGACTTATGGGTAAATGTTTATCTGTAGATTTGGTGTATGGTTGTGAAGAAACAAATCTCATTATCTGCTGATGTTGTAAACGCATGAAATGCAAAGGGCAGAGTTGTGTTTGTTATAATAAGAAGATTTATTATAATAAAATATGTCATGTACAAAAGATAGTAATGAGCAGAGCTCTACGAGTCTTGAGATTCTCCTATAGAGATGCTCTGTTTCTCACTGAGACTCTTCACTACAGTCGCTGCTGGAGACTGAAGAACTTTACGTGATAATCTCATCCTGCCATCTGTGGGGTCTCGACCAAAATACTTCACCTGTACACACACAAAGAGTTTGACACAGTTAACAATGTTTAACTAATTAAAACACAAGAGGCAGACACTACTTGAGGATTTTAAGTAAATTTGAATTGTGAAAATTTTTACTTTACTAAAAAATGTTCACTACATTCTAAAGCATAAAATCATACTGTGTATTCCTTTTATATTGCATATTAAAATTGATTTAATACCTAATTACATAAAAATTGTGTACTTTTACTTTTCTTGAGTAAAAATACAAAAGTACTTTTTACTTAAGTAAAAGTAAAAAATACTAGATGTTTAAGGTACTCAAATATTAAATATACACCAAACACTTGAAATTATGAAATGAAGTGGAGTAAAAATTATGATAATATGCCTTGGAATATAAGTTTTCCAAGAAAAACAATGATAAAATACGAATACTTAAAAAATTAATTTACTTTTATGTAGAAAGTAAAAATAATCAAGTAGTATCCGCCTCTATAAAACACAAATAATGAATCAAAAACTTTCTGTCAGATCTGTTGTAACTCCAGTGCTGTGCTTCTTTTGATAACACAGACCCTGATGAGACTCTTACTAAGACTCTTGTCATTAAATAAAGACTTTACGTTTCAAACCAGTGCTCTCCAAAGAAGAGCCACACAACTGGGTACATTTCCACCTCTGTATTCACACACACAAACAAACAAACAACAAGAACCCCTGTGTTGACTTAACCTAGTCAAGTCAGTTGTGATGTCATTTACTGTGGGAAGCAACTGGAGGAAAGATGCCTTGATCAATGACATTAAGGGCACTTTAGTCGGTTCCCGATGGTCGTAAAAATCGAACCGGCAACTCCATGAGCGAACGTCTCTAATCTTTCTGTAGTTGTCTGGCTCTCCGAAGTCACGACTGCAGAGCTTTGGGCGAACATTTGATGTATAACGTACACAAATTTGAAAAGAGATTTAAAAGTGCAGATGTTGTCATCTGATTGAAATTATTGTGCAAGATCTGTAACAGTCCACCTGAAAACACAAGCGTTCTGAGACTGACCAATGCAAGCTGCTATGAGGTACAGATCTTGTACACTGAGTGTACATGAGACTTATTTTACTGTGATGTTTTCATGACCCACTGGTCTGTACATCTTTGACCAATCACAGGCTGTAGCACCTCTCAACTACAAAATGCTTAGTTAGAGGGTAGGAGCTAAACAGATTGCTCACGACGGTGAAAACAAATATCATTTTCTTATGTGTGAATATATGAACACAGTTGTGTTCCTCAGCTAGTTTCAGCAGACGAGGAACATCTGAACTCATATAACTGCTGTCTGGATACCTGGATCTGCTGTCCAACCTCCAATCCAAGAGCAGTGGGATGCTTTATCTGGAGAAACAGAACGGAAGGTTCTTGATAAATCCTTATAAATTATATCCACCATCACTTACATCTCAATGAGTGTCTGTTTATATTGTTTAATTTTTTTAGATTACGCAGTGGAGAAACTCTACAGACCCTTTTGTGATCCAGCTGTGAGTTGTGTAGGAGCACAGCGCTCATGTTAGGATACAGCTTCACCATCACACCAATGTCCCTAATAAAACATCAAGAGAAAAAGTTTTTTTTATAACTTTATTGTCTAAACAACTTTTATTGTCTTAATAACGTTCTTGTTTTTCTTATGAACTTAGAAATATGTCACATCACACACAAGTCTAATGTGTTTGTCCACAGCTCAATAATAATTGAATGTATTGTCTAAGTGTTGTTCTCAATGTCACCTGATCTCTGTAATGTTGGCTGTGTATATGGCACCAAACTCCAGCTGTTCCTCCTGCTACATGACAGACAGACAGACAGACAGACATCATGAGAACACAATCCAGATGACAAACAAACAGTACATCATGTGATGTGTAGTTGAATATTACATCATCTTTGCAGATTTCTTTCATGAACTCCTGGGCTTCATTCATGGCACTGGGTGTGGGTGCAAACACTGAGAACGTCTCTTCATCAACTTGACTTATTGTTATACCTGTCAGACGTTACGATTAGAGATACACGTCAAAGGAAACATTGATAAACTACAGCAGCTAAAGAAACAAACTACGGGACCTTACCTGCTTGAGCTTGTAGTTTGCGGAGATTATAACCACCTGGACCTACAAATCGAGCTCTTCGAGACAAGGGCACTTTGACATTCTCTGTAAAAAATGAATTAAGATGACATCAAGAGGAAGTGAATATCGCTCTAAAAACCTTGAACTGAATTCACATCAACATACATACCAACAAGTGGCCCGTTCTCCTTTCTGGAGCTCCTCGGTTTAGATATCGTCTTATTCATAATACCTAAAATCTCTTTTTTAGCCACTGTAAACAACAAAACAGCAAATGACTTGACGTGTGAAATTCATTGATAAAATATACGATGAACACAAGCAGAGTAGAGGAACTTTACATGATGTTTTTTTCTCTGCAGCTGAAGTTATAAGAATCTAAAGATATATGTTTGTGCTAAATAATGTAAATTAGTGCAGGGAAAAGATTAATCGCGATTAATCGCATAAAAAATAAAAGTTAATTTTTGCATAATATATGCAAGTGTGCTTTTTGTAATTATTATGTATATTTAAACACACACACACACACACACACACACACATGTAAAAATGTATATATAATATATAAAAATATTAATAAATATATATACACACACACATGTAAATGTTTCTTAAATACATACATGAATGTGTGTGTATTTATATATACATAATAATTTCACACAGAACACACTTGTTGTTATGTTGCAACTCACTTTTATTTTGTATGCGATTTATTGCGATTAATCTTTTCCCAGCACTAATGTAAATATAAGAACTGAAGTGTTAAAGGTGGGCTGCATGATTTTTGAAAAACACTTTGGAAAAGGGAGTCGGGCAGAGTACCAAAACACACTTGTAGCCAATCAGCAGTAAGGGGCGTGTCTACTAACTGACATCGTTGCCTGGGTTGCGTATGTGTGGGGCGGGTCTATCAAAAAAGGATTCTATTGGGGTAGGGGCGTGTTTGTTTAGGTGATTTCAAATATCAACATTGGCTTTCAGAGATCATGCACCCCACCTTTAACTTATGATCACTGTTCTGATTAATTAGTGGTTTGTACTTTTGCTCTGTTTGAGATAAAATGCCTTTGCTATGTAATGTGTTATGATACTTTATTTGAACCAATTATTTTTGCCTCGTCATTATTATGTAAATTTATGTAAGGTTTTTGCTCAAATGGGTCTATTTTTATTACCTAAAAATATCAAATTACTTCATTATCAATTAGCAATATAATTGTAAGGGACAGTACTTGGTTAAAACATTTCAAAATTATGTGATTTTAGTTTCTCCTTCATATATTTTATCATTGAGGAAGTCTAAAAATCTCATCTTGTCCTCATGAACCTAATCTCATGTTTTGTCTCGTGGAGCAAGTGTCTCATCACACCCCTATAAATAATTTTTTTACAACTTTTACATCCATTCAAACTCTGGGTTTTGAAAGGACCATTTTCAGCACTTTAAAATGTATTTTATCAAATATAAAGTACTGCATATGAGCAATTCCTCTGAATCGTAATGAATATTGCGTGGGCACATAAGAAGATAAGTGTATCATTTCAGTCCTCATTCCTACAGAGGACAGATGAGATGTACCTGTGGCCTGCTGTATCGCCTCCATGACGATCTTTAAAGGAAGTCCTGAGATTTTTACATCCGCCTGGAGAAAAAACATCATCCTGAGCATTCACGGTTACATTACAGCACATCACAGCACAGTTTAAATGAGTGATTTACCTGCAGAGCCGTGATCCCTTTACTGGTGCCTGCCATTTTAAAATCCATGTCTCCATTATAATCTTCTATTCCCTTAATGATAAAAACACGACATTAAACATCAGATATAATCACTTAAGATCAATCTCATTATATAGTGAAATAAATGAATGCTGAACTTTATACCAGTATATCAGTCAGTAATCTGTAATCTGTTAGTTCAGATGTTTTATCAGGATTGGGTTTAGATATCAGACCAATGGCGACTCCTGCCACAGCCGAAGAGATGGGAACACCTAAAATAACAAAATATGACATGAGCCATTTACAAAACATCCCTTCATATACTGTATACTCATACTGATCTCTGTCAGAACATACAAATCTGTTGAGCTGTGTCCTTTTTTAAGTGAATACAGGTTTATAATTCTCACTTGTAGATGTTTACAAGATGTAATATAAGTCTCAAGTGTGTCTAGAATGTGTCTGGGAAGTTTTAGCTCATAATAACCCACAGATCATTCATTATATGTCCAAAATGACCCTATTTGGCTGGGAACAAAAGCTCTTTTTTGTGTCTGTACCTTTAAATGCAAATGAGCTAAAGCTCTTAACTTACCAACATACAGTGAGTGCGATTAGTTCAAATAGATCTGATTCATGTGAATACAGTCTGAGACAATACTATCTAATGTGCTAACAAACACATTTAGAAAAGCTTTTGGGTAAAATTAACCAGTCAGTCAATGGATGTGCAGGGAGCTTTATCAGTGTGATGTCACAATTACAAAAGAATGCCAAAACACATTAATGTCCAACCAAACACTTAGTCTTGACTCAGACTGTGAAATATTATCTAACGGTAAATGATAATCTGTAGATATTAAACGTGTTTAATATTTTGTTCCAATGACTTTAAAAAAAATGTTGTAGTCTATGATGTTTCATAACTCAAATGTGAATGGATTGGAAATCAAGCATTTGATGTCACAAAGCTCATGAAATAAAAATGCTTATAAACCCAACAGAAGAAGTGTGGATGTGTGTGAGGTTTAAGATTTTAAAATCTGTTTAAACCATTTGGTGTGATTCATCCATTAACCACAGAAGTGGGGAACTCTTTTACTCCTGGCGTTCAATTCAAATAAACTTTTGAATTGAATCAATATATTTTTTTTGTTCATTTAATAATGAGAAATTACAATAGATTTGATATCTTTCTGTAAGGCAGTTTGGTATTACAGGTAAATGTATACTTGATTCTTACAATGACAAGAAAAAAGCAAAAATAATCTAATGTTAAAAAAAGAATGAAGTATGTTTTTCCCCTATATTTTCAAGTAAAAACATTAGGTGGGTCTTCGGATGGATTACACATGTATTGGATTAAAATGTTTGTTAGCCACTGGACTTAACTTAAATTTCTGAAACCTAAAGGGTTGTATTACTTAAAAGTAATGCAGTGTTGCCAGCTCTTCATGTGAATACCTGAATCCATGAGCGCTAAACTCCCACCACACACAGACGCCATTGAGGATGATCCTGTTTAATACAAGAGAACAATAAACCAGAAAAAACATCAGAAAACAAATGAAGAAAACTAATAGAAAATACATTAAAAATGAGTGAATTATGATTTAAGGACAGGTACCATTGGACTCAAGCACCTCAGATGTGACACGGATGGTGAAGGGAAAGTCTTTAGGAACAACAGGTCTCAATGCTTTCTCTGCCAACGCCCCTACAAAATCAAACACATTCATAACTACAACAACTGAAAATATAGCTGCAAGCAGCAATAACCGGGGCCAAGCCAAAAAGAACACAGAAGGAAATAAAGTTGAGTTTGGATGAGCAGATTAAAGAACCTAGGAAAACCTCATGATTATACTCCAAGCCATGAAAGGTATAATCCATGATGACTCAAGGTTTTAGATGTACTGTTGCAGTAGTTTTAGGCAAAAATAAAAAAATTTCCATCTCAAAACCAGTAGGTGGCGCAATGACAAAATTGTGCATGCAACCTCAAGTCATGATTGAGTCACATCTAGCTAGTTTCATGACCATACACTTGAGTTTAGCATAGAAACAGTTGTATGACCATTGGAATGCTTGATATCAAAGGTTTTGTTCAATTATAAAGCCAACTAGTGGTGCAAGCATACAATTTTTTTGTGTGGCCTCAGACTTCTCGTACATCAGCGTATCAAATCTGGTGAAAAAAAAAATCGCATTTTGTTGCATAGTTATTATAACCATTTATGTGTAAAAAACAAAGAATTTGAAGGTACATTTTCATTTTTTGCTATTTTCTGCCACTTCTAATGGAAATTTTAATAAAACGCCAATAGAGTTTTTCATTCAGAAAGTAATGGATTGTTCTTCATATGGTGTTGTCGAGTCAATCGGAATAACGCTCGCGTGTTTTTTAAGTGCTGTTTTGCTGCGCAGGGCTAACTGTATGGCAAATTCTGGCATGTTTGGTATCGTTGGACTCGGCAACTATTCAGGACTCCAAGGAAACAAGTCCCGTGAAAATACATTGATCGCAGCCAAAGTTATAGGCATGTAAAACATTCGTCTGACCACAAGGTGGCACTGCGTAAAGCTGTGCACGCACCCTCAGTACCTGACTTGAATCTTCAAACTACCAAGTTTCGTGACAATTCGCGTGACTGGCGAAGATACAGCCTCAAATAAAAAAATTTCGAGCTCTACGTAAAATTATTTGATGCGGTGTACGGAAACGAATTGGACAAAAGCTCTAGGACCATTTCGGAAAAGTAGGTTTTTACGAATAATTCAAAATGGCAGAAAATTTTTCATAAAGGAAAATGACGTCATAAGGTTCCATCGAATCAACTTGACCCAATGAATCAGAAGTAAGAATTTTTTTTCTAGGACATACGGGTCAGAAGTTATAAGCAAAACGTAAGTGCAACTTTGGACTTTTGGGGGCGCTAGCGGGTTTGAGATAGAGACTCCAAATTTGCTGTGGATATTATTTGGACTGTCCTCTGTCAGTGTCCCAATTTTCATAACTCCTACATATGGTTCTATGGGCTGCATAGAATCCCATTCGGAAGAAAAAAAAAATGAATAAGAACCAGAACAGATACAATAGGTGCTTGGCCCCTAATAATCCCAAATATTACACACATTTTGAAATTTTGGCTTTATTTTTACACAATGGATGTCTATAAAGACACGTTGTCCATCTTTTTTTACAGTCTATGGGACAGGTGAATATGTAAAGGTGATGCTGAGAAGCTTCAGGGTACGTTTTGAGAAAGATGAGTGATGTGGTTACTGTACAGGCCGGTGTAGTAAGAGATGGGGGCGAAATTCAGGCCGTGAGGCCGTTTTTAAAATGTATGAAATATCAGTGGATTTCGATCAAAAATGACACAAACACAATCAAAATCTGAAAGATGGCACGCTAGACTGCACAAAAGTGGTTCTTGGCTCGTAATCATAAAGGAACCATTTTTAGTGCTATTATTATATAGCACCTATGAAGAACCATACGGGGGTCATATAGCACAATATGGTTCTACACCGGTGCAACACAGGTACTTCATCGGTGCTATATGGCACTTAAAATGGTTCCTCTATGATTACGAGCCAAGAACCACTTTTAGTGCTATTTAGCACCATTTTTTTTTTTTGAGTATGCAGTGTGGTATTAATTTAGTTCTTCACCACTGCCTTAACATAAATGAGTAAAAAATAAGCACAAAACAAAACAGTAAAGTGAACTCGGAATGTTGCATATTTAACAAAGAATGAAATTGAAATTAAACTTAAAATTAAACCATAGGTAATTTCCCTAAATTTAGCAAAGGCTTTAGAGAGGCAATAATATGATAAGAGCCTCTTAAGTTATAAAGTTTGAACAGTTCTTACACAGAACCTGTTTACTTAGGAAAAAATACTCAGGATTAGAATTCATCATCATTTTCAGCTGTTTGATAATAGATAATAGAAAGATGACTCTTTTTGTTTTTTAATATACCAAATGTTTAACTTAAATTGTAAAATTAAACTGCGTATAAACAACTGCCAATCCTGACGTCTAAACCGGACAAAGAGAGTTAAGCACTCGCCGGTCCTGACGGTTAAACTGGGCACGACAGTAAAGCACTCGTCGATCCTGGGGGTTAAATAAGATAGCAGACTAAAATGAGTTATTTGCAGAATAAAACACTCACCATGACCAAGCTCTCGTCTATTCATTCCACTCATCTTTCCGATCTCATTTGTTGCATATGGGGGAAACTGAGACATTCATGAAAACAGTCACGAGTCAGTAAATCAATAGCCTGTTTTCGAAAATACAATCTTTACTGGCAAATTACTATGATTTTTTTTTTTTGAAGATTGTGTGAACACAACCTTTCCAAAATACCAGTAAATGAATCCTAGTAATATTCCAGTATGTGAAGTTGTATTATTACCAGTACATTACTGCTATGATGCTATGTTTTTAGGCTAATTAGTCTGATGCAGATGATGAGATTATGCTGTGACTACCAAAACAATCTAATACAATGATGTTGTGTAAAGATCAACTGCATCAATGTAAATGTTTCAAAAAATTAAAACACCAACAAAAAATATGGGTAAAACTGTGATATTACAACACTAAAACAGCGAAGCTGCCATAACCACAATGAAACTCACAGTTCATGACATTTATCAGTATTTTGGTATTGATGTGTGATTGGTATCTTAACAGTAAAAAAGATGAAAGGCCATTGTGTGTGTAAACAGCTGTGAATTTAAACAGGTAATTTGATGGTAATTTAGCAGGATTATTGCGTGTAAGGCAATAATGTCTGATTTAATTAATTTTCATTTGAAACTCTGGTTACTTACTTCATAATGCAGCATGAAATTCTTGTCTTTGACGCCACTAAAAAAAAAAGACAAATGTGAAAAGAAAACAAACAAACATCAAACTCAAATGATTAAACCTGGACGAGCCTCACCTGGTTGACTAAATTAGATCTGAATTAAATTATAGGATCTTACCTGAGTGCTGTGGTTATTAAGTCTGTTTTAATACTGGACTCCAGAGAGTCAAACGTTACCGTGCACAGCACCTGTACAAACACAGAAATAAAATATTTACACTGGATCATACCACAACTAACAAATTTACAAATGTATTCATTTTCTGTAAGCACGTTATTGTAACTGGTGGTTCGGGAGCGTTGTCCATCGATATATCAAGTTAAAGTTACCTTCATCATGTTACGCTTTGTATTGTTAAAAGGGTCCCATTTTATATTAGTTACTAACTATTCTGTACATATATGTGACCCTGTCTGTGAAATCCAGAATAAAGTCTCATCATCTAATAATGATATTTGTAGCATCAAAGTTTGAATTCTTTCAATGATCTCAATCTTGGTCATGATCTTACTCGGTCAATATTAAAGAGATCAAGATTAGATTTACACAGAATGTTCTTGATATTATGAAGGATAGCCTACGCTTAGGTAGAAAATCACAAAAAATGTCTATAATAAGTATATTAAAGTGTATCCAGTCTAACAAGACTCAAATTGTCACTAATCATTTTTTAGGTGTCATTCATTTATTCGTTTCAGTAGCTCATATGACTCTATTTAATGTTTAATGCTATTAAACTGTATATAGTTTGCTCCTAGTTAGTTTTAAATGTAATTTGACTGTCTGCATAGCTGCTCTTTAACAAAGGTGTATGTATGATGATTTTATCATCACAGTCATAAATCAGGATTATAGCACTTCAGTGGAAGTGACTAGTCCATGTGCTTATATAAGTGTGTCCATTCAGAGGGTACTGAGGAGTACCTTCTGCCAGATGTTATTTAGTTTTTTAGAGAGCATATGTGCTGACCTGTGTCTGTCCCCTCTGAAAGAGAGCAGAGCCGTGCAACGGTTTAAATATATCCACTTGACAGGAAATGTCCCGCAATGATGTCAGATCTCTTCCGTCACACCTTTCAGGATCAGACACATTTTACTGTCATAAACTCATGTCAGAAATAAGATTTTAACAAAATAATAGAGGATTTTTACCGTCTGTATTCATGAAGAACAAGATTTCTGAATATATCTTTTGAGACGCTGTTAAACGCTTCCATCACCTCAAATGACTCGGATTGTGGAAACTTCTCTAGAGAACATCACATCACAGAGTATCACCATTACACATCTCATCATATCATCTGATTTATAAATGCATGTGTTTCCCAAACCTTTGATGAGTTCCTCTGTATCCAGACGAATTTTATTAATGGCTTCATCTCTGGATATCTGTGAGACACACGACACATGAGTCAGTATCAGATTTGACAAAAACAAAGTAACGTAAAATGACACTCACCTTGTCATGTGTGAAGTCTGTAAATACAGCATAGATCTTATCAGATGCCAATCTAAAGGGGAAAAAACAATCAATATTAGATATATATATATATTACGAACCAAATAATCAGGAACTGTTTTAAAAGTAAAATCAAGAGGTTTACGGTACATTCACACAGGGTGAAAGCGGTAACGCTTGATGGAAGGCTTGTCTGAAGCATGGCCAACAGCCAATCACAGTGGCCGCAGCACATGCTCCGGCCTTCCATAAACGTAATTGGCTGGCTCTGCCTAGGTTATTTGCATAAGGCAATCTAATTGGCTGACACACGCGTTGCCGCTTGAAAAGTTGAGAAATTTTTAACTTCTGCCGCGAGCAAGGGCACTGACGCGGCGCCGACGGATCCACAATTCAGTTCAGCAACGCATGACGTCACCCATTAAAAGTAAATGGGAAGCGTTAACGCTTTTGCCCCGCGTGATTGCACCGTTACGGCGCATTCACACAGGGCGTCAGCGTTAACGCTTAACGGAAAGCTTGTCTGAAGCGTGGCCAACAGCCAATCACAGTGGCTTCAAAACATGCTCCGGTCTTCCATGAAAGTAATTGGCTGGCTCAGTCTATGTTATTTGCATAAGGCGATCTGATTGGCTGACGCACCCGTCGCCGCTTGAAATGTTGAGAAATGTTCAACTGCTGCCGCGAGCAACGGCAGTGACGCGACGCTGACAGATCCACAATTCAGTTCGGCAACGCATGATGTCACCCATTGAAAGTGAATGAGAAGCGTTAACACTGACGCCCCGTGTGAATGCGCCGTTACGTGATGATTAATATTTACTGTTGTTGTTTCAGATATTATTAACAAACGAACACACAATTAATCAACATCAAGTGTATGAAAAATAGTAAAATCCACACACATTTTCCACACATTTGTGCAATAATCACGTATATTGTGATGTGATGAAAACAATGATTAGTAAATGAAACACAGTTTTATTATTTCAAATACATTCATCCTGTCCTGACAATATGATCCTTTATTATCAAATACTACAGATTTTACTACCTTAAATTGAAATGTAATATATTTTTTAGCAATCAAAAATTGTTAGCTCGGTTTCCATTTGATTATAATTAAAGGTGAGACAGAATGATTGAACGGAGTATTTATCCTTGTTCTGTGATGTGACATGTAGACAAAAAATCTTTTGTTTGGGTCTGTAATGCCTTAGAAGCTTCCTAAAAACCTCTCTCAGATAGCTCTATTAGGGTGGGGGATTTTAAACAAGTGGTTTTGCACCTATTTGGCTCCCCCTACTGGCTTAACTTGTAATCTCATTACTGATTGGCTGACTTTGCTGCCACTCAAAAAATGTAGCCAATTATTTTAAAGTGGAGGGGCAGTTAGATGCGTGTGATGTCATAAGCATCAGTTTTTCAGATTGGGCCGTTTTCTGGCTGACATTTCTAAAAGAGGAATTTCTATGAGACTGAGATGTTTAGTATGTCTAGCACTTTTTGTATGTTTGTAAATGTGGGTAGACTACCATTATTCAACAAAGACAAGGTAAACATGGTTTTTCATTCTCTGTCCCCTTTAAAGTCTTACTGTCGAGCGAATTCCACCATCTCGGCCGAAGCAGTGAAGAGTTTGCCTGGTGTTCGTTTGGTTACTTTCAGTTCTCTTGACATCTGTTGAATGGTCTGAATGATCTGCTGCGCATGTTTGACTCCTAATTTCACAGCGTGACAGAAATCCTGCTGAAGTACATTCTCTGCTGCCGCCTCCAGCATCACTGGAAACACATCAAACAAAACCATCAAGTCACACATACATACATAGACACACACAACTCTATGTAAATGTCATAAACTCACCGACGTTACTGGACGCGGCTCCAGCGACCACGAGATTCAACACACTCCTGTTCATCTCCGAGCGCGTCGGGTTCACAATAAACTCTCCATCTGCGAGACCGATACGCACCGCACCTGAAAAACACGGATCCAGACTGCATCACAGACAAAACATTACTGTGAAATAAATCCACAGGATCACAAAGCTGTAGACTCACCGATTGGCCCATTCCAGGGAATATCAGACAGAGCCAGAGAGGCAGACGCTGAGGAATAATAAATAAAAGTCAGAGATGAACACAAGAACTGTCTACAGAACAGATGCTGTACTCCATACCTCCATTAATAGCCAGAATATCAGGATCATTCACCCCATCAGCAGCTAATATGTTACACAGCACCTACATCAGAAAAACCCACACTTGAGTAAAGCTTTTCAATAACTCATAAAAACAAAGTGTTGTGTGACCTGCACACCTGTGTCTCATAGAAGTATCCAGCAGGAAACAATGGCCTGATGGAGCGATCTACAGATAAAAACATACTTATTAGACAAACAGGATGAATACAACAAACAAAATGTCCAATCAGTAAACCACATTTACTACAAATGTATATAAAACATTTATTGTACTGGACTACATTCAATAACTAATTTACTAGCAATCAGTTAATCATAAAAATAAGTCAAAAAGAAACAATTGTTCCTAAATAAAATTAAATTTCAGTGAGACTGCTGACCGATGAGTCTACTGGTGAGGATCTCGGAGTCTGTGGTGCCCAGCTCTCGTCTCAGGTAGTTGGTGGGAATTCGACCTGCAGCCGCTGCTTTCTGTCTGTAATCCACCTGATGATGTCACAAAGGTTAAAAACACTTTCTTCACGTCTGGAAATTATTCATTTATAGATTCTGCAATTGTTATTATTATTATTAATAATTATTATGTGGCAGTGTTGCTTACCACAAGAGGCATAAACTGAGAGACAGACGGTTTGGTCTTACTGACAGCTGTGACCATCACAGATGTTTCACCCAGCTACAAATCACAGAGAAATACAGTCAACATGACACTCTCTCGACAACAGCAGGTTTATAGAGTTTAAATCTTCAAGTATTATTCACCTTGACCACAGCACAGCCATCAGCAAACCTGGCCAACGTCCCTGTGGAGATCTCCAGCCTCCTACACATATCACAGAGAAATGACGTTTGAGAAATAGTTTAAGAAACAGTGTAAGAAGTAAAAGGAAAAGCGGCATAAAAATTTTATATTTTCAAACAGGGAAGAAAACCCATCAAAGTTTCCATCAAAGAAATAAACTGCATAAACAAGACATTTAAAAGTCTGTCAAACAATGAATTAAACAATATCTGTTAGGAGAATTTGACTGCTGTGTGTTAGCAGCACAATGTGTCTGCATGTCATAAAATAAGAGAAAATCAATCTGACCTCACTTGTCTCCATTATACGTAGATAGTTCATGTATATTACTGCTTTATTCAGTTATTTAACGTTGTGTTTAGGCTTTCTGCAAATCTTTGTTTACACTGTACTCTTACACTTAAAGAAACAATATAAAAGAACATAAAGCACACGTGGTTACATAATTTAATTTTAAATATAAAGACAGAGTGATATGAACACTAGGGTTATACACCTTTACCATGACACATGAAACAGTCAGATGATAATAATACCGTAGAAAGTGTTCATTGTTTTATGATTATGATGATGATGATTACATGACGCGTGCTGAATGACTGACAGCAGAGCAGTAATGAAAGTTATTGATAATCTCACCGGTCCCCGAGACTGACCGCCGCACTCTTCTGATGAAAACTCCTGTAACCGAACCGAAGCCATCCTAACCGGGATCTCATCACACAACTCATGACCGTCAACACACAACAGTAAGTTACACAAACATGCCCACACAAACACACACCGGTCACTGAGCTGCCATGACAGCTGTGTGAACGCAGCAACAGCGCTGAACACTCACTTCAAAATAAAAGTTCATTTAATTTAAAAACTCTCTAACGTTAGCGCTTTTCACTAGTTTGCATTGGAGCAGTTTTACAAGAAATATATAGTACAGGCAAATGTTTATAAAAATAAGATATATATGATAAAATATATATGCTATATAGAATTATTAAAAATACAAGTACATTAGGAAACTCAACTACAAATAACAAAAACAAATAGACAGTAGCTCTATCAAACTATCAAAAGTCTGTGTATCAAATTCTCAATAAGATGTTTATATTAGCAGTATTAACTAGTAGTTTTCTATAGGATTTTTATCCTGTTGCATAAACTATTTACAAGTTCATCCTTTTATTCTTCAAAACTGATCTGTTTTAAGTGAGTTACATAAAATTTAGACTGATATAATTTCAATCTGAAAAGAAAGAATGATTAACCCTAACTAAATGCTAGTTGGTCAGACTAGTTCATAAGACACAGTCTTAATTTGCCCAGGCTTATGGTTTATGCAGGTTAATGGGTACCCAGGTTTATGCAACCGGTCCCAGAACTTAAAGCAACACTATGTAGTTTTTTTACCTTTAAATAATGTCTCTAAAATTATTTCAGTGATAGAACAATTTTTAACTGGACAAATTGTACTGTTGCTGCAACCTGAGCAGCCTCCTAGCTGCTACAAGCACACTCTGAAAGTGGTGGTGGAGGGTAGGAAACACAGCCCCGCCCCCCCCCCTGCCTGCAGAAGAGTGTCTGATACCAGGCACTGTTGCGCTTTTCAACCACATGGGGAGCTGTAAGTCATTTTTACATGGAAACTACATAGTGTTGCTTTAATGACTGCTATTAAGCAAATAAGTGTATAAGCACAAAAATATAAACTGGGGGGAGGAGTCCCTTTGTTTTTTTATTAAAATTAAAATACTACATAAATTTAAGATTCTCGTGGCACGCAAAGCAACACGGTCTATTATTTGTCCCAGTTTTGCAATAAACGAATCCAAAAGATTTCTCTCTGAAATAAATTAATTTTCAAGTGTGCCTCACGCTGTTGGGAATTGACAGACGAGTAAATGTCTCTGCTTGTGGATTATTTTCATCTCGTTAATGCTAAGAATATTTATTGTTATATTCAGTAGTAGTAATAATTAGGGGCTTTTATTTTTTTTATCTCAAACTATTTTTTTTCACGTGAGCACGCGAAACTAAACTTAAAAAAAATTCTGCACATGAAGGTTTTGCGTGAGCACATAAAAAGTTTCACGTGAGCACATAAAAACTAAACTTTAGATTTTTTTTACTCCAATGTCACCTTAGGGGCTTGGTAATTTTACACTAATTTGAGGGGTAAAAATGGTTATGGTTTGAGTTAAGGGTAATTTGGGGTTTCTTTGATTAAAACGTTAATCTTAGGTGAAATCACATCGACCCTATAATGACGGGAGGGGATCTCAGCTAGGGGATCCCCCATAATCTTTGAAATAATTCTAACACTGCTCGCAGTACTGGTACTTTTATATTTTAGGCTTTCAAGCTTAACTTCACTTTCTCTTGCGTACCACCACTTCTCATGTTGCTTGGTACTTTGCCACAGAGTCAAAAGGTGTTTCACTTTTATGCGACGCTGCGGAGAACGATCGGCAAATCACATCACAGTACCGCGAGAGTAAGTCGAAATGTTAACAAATGGACCGCCTTTACCATTGTTCTCTCGCGGTACTCTGATTACATACCCAGCACATTATAAAGTCGATCACAGAAAGCGTCGGTCTGGATGCAAAGCAGACCTGCCGAAATTCCCCTTAGAAAACTGCAGATTTTAGTACCCGTCTACACGGTTGTGAGCAGTACAAGCCTGCGTGATGTTTGTTGTGACAATTTTTTAATAAAAGAGAAAAAAATCACTTTAAACGACACAACAATCAGCGTGCACTCACATGCTAAGCGCAGGACAGAACTGCGACGTCATGGGTTTCTATGGTTACAGATTATGCACACATCCGGGCCTCAGCTTTCCAGATGGCGTTTGTTTTTCTCTGCGGGAATATACAAATAAAAGTGTCTAAAGCCCTACAAAACTAAAATACAAGAAATACATATTGTGTACATTAGAGTGATGTTGTTTGTGTGACAATCATGGCGGAGGAGACTGAGTGGGTGCTCGAGAGCATAGCGGGATATCTCAGCAGCCCGGAGTGGATCATCCCGCTCACAGACTTCATGGAGAAGAATTGCTCGGGTAAGTTAATACAAACACAAGCCGTCAAACAGTCAAGAGATACAAACACAAGCCGACAAACATTCAAGGATACAAACACAAGCCGTCAAACAGTCAATCGATACATTTAAATAGTGCACAGATTCAATATACAGTTACACACGCGTTTTATTTCTCAACTGCTTATATGCATTTAAGATGTAACAGACTGGGTTTATGGGAATAAACACACCATTAGATTATTATGTGTAAATATGTCAATTCAAGCGCAAGAAAACATGATGAACTCATCAGTTAGCATTTGCGCGCTGTGGTATTGTGCATTGCGCATGCGTTAAACGGGGTTCCCACGGGTCATGGAATTTCTGGGATTTGTCGAAGTCATGGAATATCAGTGATTTGTGTTTGTAGCTTTAAATTGTAGTTTCCATTTATCAAAAAGTAATCCGCTTGTATACTTGTGACGTAAGGAATACCATTTTCTGATCAACGCCTCCGCAGACTACTATTTAAACAGCTGTTTATTGGAATTTATTCATTTCCACGCATTTAAGTTACATTTTTACAAACAAAAGGAGATTTCAAAGGAAATTGTGATGTTGTGTCTGCCCCGGATCTGTTTATCACTCCTTTAAAAACATTACAAACAGTCTTGCATTAAATTTCACACATGACTAAAGCCTTGTTCAGACCACCAGCAACTTTCCTAGGGCTGCATATCGATGAATCGCGATTAATCGTTTGCAGAATAAAAGTTTTTGTTTACATCATATATTATATGTTTGTGTACTGTGTATGATAATTATGTATATATAAGTACACACACATGCATGTATAAGTTTAAGAAAAAAAAAATGTATATATTATCTGAGGTTCTCCATAAGCATCGCTTCAAACTCAGAGCTGCAGAGAGGAAGTGGCGCAGATCAAAAGATCTCCTTCTCCACGGTTGTCCCCTCTAAGACCCAATACTATCATTCAAAGATCAACAACCCACCTGACTCTCGCACTCTCTTCAAGACATTCTCTACTCTTCTTTGTCCCCCTGCCTGCCCCCCCACCTTCAATCTGACTGAACCACTCATGATTTTGCTTCCTTCTTTGTAAAGAGAACGAATACTATCAGCAGTCAGTTCTCTGAGCCACCACTTCTTGTGCATGCTCAAACCTCTGAGACATGCTTCCTCCCCTCCTTCTCTTTCCTATCTGAAGCGGATGTTTCCAAGGTCTTTGCTTCTAACCATCTGACTACCTGTCCGCTAGATCCCATACCCACCAATCTCCTTCAGGCCATCTCTCCGTCGGTTATTCTTGCTCTCACCCACATTATCAATTCATTCCTTTCCACTGGCACCTTCCCTGTAGCATTTAAAGAGGCTCGGATAACCCCGCTGCAGTGCCCTTCATTGCCAAGACTCTTGAACGTGTGGTGTTCAACCAGCTCTCCTCTTTCTTCACACAAAATAACCTCCTGGATAGCAATCATCTGGTTTCAAAAGCATCACTCCACTGAGACTGCGCTGCTCTCAGTCGTTGAAAACCTAAGGCAGGCAAGGGCGGCCTCCAAATCATCTGTGCTGATCTTAGTGGAGCTATCTGCCACTTTTGACACGGTCAATTCTCCTGTCGACCCTCATGGCTATGGGTGTCTCTGACACAGCGCTTCTATGGTTCAAGTCGTTCCTCTCAGGTATGTCCTGGAGAGGTGACGTCTCTGAACCACAACGTCTCGATACCGGGGTGCCTTAAAGGTGACATAGAATGATTGAACGGAGTATTTATCCTTGTTCTGTGATGTGACATGTAGACAAAAATTTTTTGTTTGGGTCTGTAATGCCTTAGAAGCTTCCTAAAAACCTCTCTCAGATAGCTCTATTAGGGTGGAGGATTTTAAACAAGTGGTTTTGCACCTATTTGGCTCCCCCTACTGGCTTAACTTGCAATCTCATTACTGATTGGCTGACTTTGCTGCCACTCAAAGCTGACATTTCTAAAAGAGGAATTTCTATGAGACTGAGATGTTTAGCATGTTTAGCACTTTTTGTATGTGTGTGAATGCGGGTAGACTACCATTATTCAACAAAGACAAGTTAAAAATGGTTTTTCATTCTCTGTCCCCTTTAAGGCTTCATGCTTGGACCAATGATAAAGGTGTGACGGTTATAATATAAACGTGAGACTGACAGTTATAGTTGAACACCATCATTAGAACTATATAACCGCCAAAATCATATTATTAAAATATTACAAAAAATAAATTCTATCATAAAGAATGTTTAAATACTAATTAAAAACAGCGTTTGCAGTGCAACAGTATAACAATCTCACGTTCACATTACTTTATTTTACATGCATTTATGAGCAAAACCTTTTCAATACACTTTTTGTAATTTATAAAAGTGTAATTTATAAAAATGTGATCTGTTTAATCCACATTGTTTTCGTGCTGATCTGGTGATGACATGTGATCTGATGTAATGACAGATATAGACACAGTGCACAATTAAAGAGATAAAAAGCCCATGGCACAAATCTGTTTCTCTGAAGATAATTAAGATAGATGAGGATTCATTTAGTGCCTGGCAGAGAGTGAATGACAGCGCAGTGTTCTGGCAACACTGTTTTTAAATATTTCATTGCTTTCTGTTAAATTGCTCAAAGTCATTACTGTTTAAAACACAATTGGCATCACATTCATGATTTTATGGTAAAATGACAATTCGTGTCAATCCATGAGCATTTAAACAAGCAAAACGCCCCCCACCCCCTCCGAAACCCTTCTCCTACTTCACATTTTCAAGAAACATCATTCTGTTTGATTTATAAGCATGTTTCCTCATGGGGATATCAAAATGTCCCCACAAGGTCACAAAAATACTGGTATTCCTATCTTTGTCCCCACAACGGTACACACACAAACACACGCACGCACGCACGCACGCACGCACACACACACACACACACACACACACACACACACATACATTGTTAATGAACTAATGTTGTTGTTTGGTCTAATTTGGGCCTTTCTGACATACCGAATAACAGCTCTGAACATTATTTCACATTTTAAAATGAGGTTATAGATGATGTATATTAACTTTTCATTTGGTTTTAGTGTTTGATGATGAAGATGAGAATAAGCTGACTTACACCGAGATCCATCAGCAATACAAACATCTGGTGAGATTTTCATATTTGAGACCGTAAATATCCACTTTCATTAAATAAATGCCAGCTGCATAAAACCCGTAGTTAGGAAAATTTAGGAAACTTTAAGTTTATTGTCCTTAAAGAATTTCTTGCAACTGGCTGCAGAACATTAAAATCAAACTGAACTGACCAGTTACATTGTTTACTAACATTGTTTTTTTTATATCACATGTGATATGAAGGTGGAGAGGTTGCTGGAGAACTACATGCAGGAGGTTGGGATTCATGAGGAGCAATTTCTAGAAGCTTCTTCAGCTTTAACCAGATCTAAAACTTTACAGGTAAGGATACTCTGCTCATGTTTCACAAACACCCATGTTATCCTTCAAGATTTCTCAAAATAGTTTTACATCTCACAAGAACCAACTATTTACTATGTTATTAACTCTTAGATGTTTAGATTCATGTATTTAGCAAACACTTTTATCCAAAGTGACTTCCTGTGCATAAGTAATGCACCGATCCCAATTTTCCATGACCAATTCTGATCGGTGCTGAAACTAATTTCAGATTTTTCTTTATTTGATCAACAGACAAGAAGGAATTAAAGGTAACAACTACATCTTAAGCACAATGATCTAAGAAAGATGCTACACACATGTGGGATCAGCAGTTGTTTTATATTAGATTGTATTATTTAACAATTAGAAATGAAAGTGACGTAATGACCAATGTATGGTACCCGAAATGTGACCTCTGCATTTAACCCATCCAGTGAGTTGTGAACACACACACACACACACCTGGAGCAGTGGGCAGCAATCACTGCAGTGCCCGGGAAGCTCAAGGGCATTTAAGTCACACCGAATCTTGTGTAAAGTGGAAATGCAGCTTGAATTGTGACAATGATCTTTTACTTTAAAGGAATAGTCTACCCTTTTGCCATATTAAACTATGTTATTACCTCAACTTAGACAAATTAATACATACCTATCTTTTTTCAATGTGTGCACTGTACAGCGCGTTGTGAATGTGTTAGCATTTAGCCTAGCCCCATTCATTCCTATGGTACAAAAAAAAAGTTTTATTTTGTGGCACCATACTTACTGGTATAACTCCTCATGTAACAGTCTTTAAATAGGGAAAACATGGAAGTGTTTGGTGGCTTCCCTGTTTGGTACCATAGGAATGAATGGGGCTAGGCTAAATGCTAACACATTCACGACGCGCTGTACAGTGCACACATTGAAAAAAGATAGATATGTATTAATTTGTCTAAGTTGAGGTAATAACATAGTTTAATATGGCAAAAGGGTAGACTATTCCTTTAACACAGTGGTTCTCAAACTGGAGGGGGGGCACGAGATGGTGCCAGGGGGGCCCCAGTTTTATGACATTTTATAAACTACATTAATTTATCATTCTTTGCAATTAAACCAAAAAATAAGCCTAATAACCAACAACACTACTTATTTTAATTAAACAAAACTTAATTATACAGTTTAAATATACAGTTGCATTTTAGAACTTGTTTTTGTCATAAATTTTCTTTGGGGGGCCGCGAAGTAATGCGCCGTACACAAGAGGGGCCGCATGCTGAAAAAGTTTGAGAACCAATGCTTTAACACACTTTTATTTTATTACATTTAATATATTCCTTTTTGGAAAATTGCTAGGATCAAGTCATTTACACAAGAGACCTGATAGGACATTTAAAAAAATCACACATTCATTTTTACTCTCAGGAAAAAATCCTCCAAAATGTTAACCCTCAAACGCTCCTCATTTTCTGTTTACACTTCTGGCCCTTGGGGTCTATATGACCCCAAAATTGAAAGCATAATTGTAAGAAAAATATACATTTTCAATAATACAAATAATATATCATTTTTTTTGTTTACTTCTCATCTATACAATAAAGCTGTGTTTTGAGAGATTTGAAGTACTTTTTTACCTGTTTACCACTAAAATCCTCAACTACACAATTGGCTTGCCTGAAAAATATCATATTTTTATGAAAATTCACATAAATTATGATCTAAATTTAATTTAAATTGTTTTTAGATATTGATATAGGTGTGAAGTGTGGAATTCAGGCATTGGTTTTTAGAAAAAAAACATAAAAGAATTACAGTGTAGGAATCAAATCATTTCGACCGTCAGATTCCCATAGAGACCCATTCATTTTTTCTGGATATGGACAACTGCTCAAATCATTACTTTTGTGATATATTTTGTAAATTTATGTTTATATAAACATTAGAAAGGATATTAAAAATAAATATTATTTCAAATAGTCATTTTTTATAGTTTTGATGCATTTTTAAATGTCTGTTTTTACAAAATGCCACAGAAATTTGACTGAGTGTAAGTGTGTGTGTCTGTGTGTGTGCGCGCATGTGTGTGCGTGTGCGCGCTCGTGTGTGTGCGTATGCGCGCGCGTGTGTGTGTGTGAGAGAAAGAGAGAGAGAGAGGGAGAGAGAGAGAGAGAGCCAGCATGTGTGCTTGAGAGAATGTGTGTGAGAGGCAGAGAGAGAGAGCATGTGTGTGTGTCTGTGTTTGTGTGTGTTTGTGTGTGTGTGAAAGAGAGTGTACATGTGCGTGCATTAGTTCACACCCCTTTATATCTTTTTTTCTACATTTGTGGCTAATTTTATTTGCCAAATTTTATAAAAATGCTCTCTGTGGTAGTCATGCGTGTGTGTGTTTGTGTGTGTGTGGTTGTATGTGTTTGTGTGTGCGTGTGTGGGTTTGTGTGTGCGTGTGTGGGTTTGTGTGTGTGTGTTGGTTTGTGTGTGTGTGTTGGTTTGTGTGTGTGTGCGCGTGTCTGTGTGTGAGAGAGAGAGAGTGTGCGTGAGAGAGTGAGCATGAGAAGGAGAGAGAGAGAGCGTGTGTGTGTGTGTGTGTGTGTGTGTGTGTGTGTGTGTGTGTGTGTGTGTGTGTGTGTGTGTGTGTGTCTGTGTGTGTGTCTGTGTGAGTGTCTGTGTGAGTGTGCGTGTGTGCGTTTTTGTGAGTGTACATGTGCGTGCATAAGGTCACACCCCTTTATGTGTTATTTTCTGCATTTGTGACCGATTTTATTTGCCATATTCCACGCAAATGCTCGCTGTGGCAGTCATACCTGTGTGTGTTTGTGTGTGTGTGTATTTGTGTGTGTTTGTGTGAGCATGTGTTTTTTGCATTGCATTTGTGCACAAGTACCAGGCCTTCATTTCTGTGTCAAAATTTTCAGATTTATGCTGGATTTATTGATATTTATTTTCTGACAAATGGAAAAAAAGTAATGTTTTTTGCATTTCCCATTCACTTTCAATTGGGGTCATATTGACCCCAAGGGACAGATTGATAAAAACATTTTTTTACATACCTTTAGAACAACCGAATCAAGCCCAGTTTTTTTGTGTATGTAAAGATAGATTATTTAGGAAAAGTCACAAAGTTTTACATCTCTGAGATGAATGGAACCTTTTTTTTTAACCAATGAAATGTCGTTTGGGGTCATATAGACCCCAAGGACCAATTGAGGGTTAATCTTGTATATCTTTCCTCATTTCCAATGAACTTTCGATGTGGCATTCTGAAAAGTTAAATCATTTTCAACTCGCTATGGTGCTAACGCACCGGAAAAAAATAGTGTCTTTCTTTGTTCGGTCGAGAAGAAATTATGCTTTTTGAGGAAAACATTCCAGGATTTTTCTCATTTTAATGGACCCCAACACTTAATACTTAACTCAACACTTAACAGTATTTTTCAACGGAGTTTCAAAAGACTCTAAACGTTCTCAAATGAGGCATAAGGGTCTTATCTATAGGGAAATGATTGTCATTTTTTACAAGAAAAATAAAAAATTTGCACTTTAAAACCAGAACTTCTCATCTATCTCCGGTCCTGTGATGCACCAGCGCGACCTCACGTAATTGCGTAATGATGTGGAAAGGTCACATGTTGCATATATGAAACGCACATTTGCGGACCATTTTAAACAATAAACTGACACAAAGACATTAATTATTATCATTCCACATACAACAACATACGAACTGTCCTCTTTCTCCACACTTGTAAACACTGGGGCGTAGTTTCGATACGTCATCCGTGTCCTCTTGACGTAATGATGTAATACGTGAGGTCGCACTGGGGCTTTCAGGACCGGAGATAGATGAGAAGTTGTGGTTTAGAAGTGCATACGTTTTTTTTTTTAAATACCAATCGTTTTGCTAGATTAGACCTTTATGCCTTGTTTGGGATCGTTAGAGTACTTTGAAACTCCGTTGAAAAAACTGTTAAGTGTTGGGGTCCATTAAAGTCCATTAAAATGAGAAATCCTGGAATGTTTTCCTCAAAAAACATAATTTCTTCTCGATTGAACAAAGAAATACATCAACATTTTGGATGACATGGTGGTGAGTAAATTATCTGGATTTTTTTGAAAGAAAATGGAGTAATCCTTTAATACTTGAATTAGAGTGGCACCAAGCAAAAATAAACAGAAGTAAACAGCAATAAACAGATATAAGAAAAAACAAATAAACAAAAGTAAAGAAGCAGCTTTTCAGCAGCGAAAACCGCATGCCGTTCGTGGTGGTGCTCGCTTGATGTCCTTCTCACTGCCCATAAATGGAAACAGAAGAAACACTTTTACTCATCTTGACACAATCTATTTTCAACCTGGTGTGTAAATTCTGTATCAGTTATATGATAGTATTTACAGTGATACTAACAAGATGTTTCTTGTCTTACAGGCCATTTTTCAGCCAGTTCTTGCTACGGACGATTTCCAGATGTTTCGCTCTCTGATGGTTCAGAAGAACATGGAATTACAGCTGCAGGCTTTACACGTCATTAAAGAAAGAAACGGTACTGACATAAACAGCCTTTTTTACACAGTCATTTCTGTAAATTACCATGAATTACACGCAGGTTGTGTTCACACATGATCTGTTAACTGCAATTTACCAGTAAAGAGTGTTTGGGCCCTATTTTAACGATCTGAAACGCAAGTGTGAAGCGCAAAACGCAAGTGACTTTGTGGGCGGATCTTGGGCACTGTTGCTATTTTCCCGGCGTGAGAAATAACTCTTGCGCCAGGCGCAAATCAATAAGGGGTTGGTATGAAGTAGGTTCATTATTCATAGGTGTGGTTTGAGCGTAACTTTAAATAAACCTATCCAATCAGAACGTCATCCAACATTCCCTTTAAACGCAAGTGCGCAAGTTCCATGGCGGGTTGCTATTATTATGACGGATTTACCAGGCGCACGCCAGGAGCGGTTCACAGCCGAGGAGACCCACGTTCTTGTAAGAGCAGTCAAAGACAGAGAAGTTGTTTTGTATGGGGATGGGAGAAACCCGCCCAAATCAGCGTAGGTTAAACAGGCGTGAGAGAGGAAATAGCCACAATTGTCTCATCAGCTGGCATCCCCAGGACGTTGCGGCAAGCGCTACAATGGAGACGGTCAAGGGGGAATCCCAAGCTTGCCAGCATAAATCGGGCACGCCGTGTAACGGGAGGTGGATCTGCCTCCACACATTACCTGACGCCAGCAGAGGACATCGCTGCGTCCACCCTCACCGCTGAAAGGGTTTGGGGGCTTTGAAATCGGACCCAAGAAACGCAAGCAAGGTCCAACCCCAAAGTACTCTTACAAAACAAGTTCACATACATTAAGGTTTATTATGAAAACATTTTGATTATTATTTACATAAAATAAACGTAATACAGCCACACAACAAACTTATGAAAATATTTTAATCGTTATTTGCATGAGAATTTTTTTAACGCAGCCACACAAAATAAATAAAAACTATCACCACAATGCTCACCACAATGATTTCCCTTATCTCATGTGTTAATATTTTTTATTGTAACAATTTATGATTTGCAAAAATAACTGTTGCATCTGTGTAGATTAGAAAAACAAAGTGTGTGCGCGTTGTGCACGCTATACATTATGGTCAATCATGCGCCCTTAAAATAGCATAATGAACCACGCGCAACGCACCACTGACTTTAAACTTTTTTTTTTGGTCAGTGGCGCAATTGTTTTTTGAAACTGCAAAATAGCATCAGGGATGGTTTGCGCCGGAACACGCCTCTTTTTTGCGCTGAACCGCCCAGGGAGCGCAAGTTCATTCCCTAGTTTGCCGACGCGCGTCTGTGGAGGGAAAAACCCGCTGTGCGCCGGTGCAAAATACGAATGATACATGCGTCACTGAAAAAGTCAATTGCGCTGGGTGCAAGATAGGGCCCTATGTGTGAAAGGGACTAATGACTCTCCCTCTTTAGATTTAAAGTTATGGATCTTGCTTGTTTTATTTCATCATTCAATTATTCTAAATAGCTACATGTGATAATAGATATTGCTATGCAGTATGAAAAGGTATAGAAAAGTATGCAATTTGATTTGAGTGATTTCCTTTTTTAGAAAAATATAGAAAAATGAAAATTGAGTATGTAAAAGTATTTGTGTTTGGTGTATATAGTGCCCCTATTCTTTTTTAGATGGTAGAATGGTGGTTGTAGCGAGCTTACTGATGACCAGGTTCACTAACAGAGTGCTTGTGCTGTTTTATGATATTTTAAAGCGACATTATGTAAGACTGGCCTACGTCTCTCCCGTGTGATTGAAAATCGCAAATGTCTGTTATCAGTGTTGTAAATACTGTTGTTGTATAGCCTTGCCGTGGGGCCGTAGACAGAACCACTGAATGCCACTGAGTCCTTTGAAAACCTTGTCAACAGAGCAGGTAAGGTAGCCCGTGGGTCTGTAAGTAGTGGGTCTGTGTGCTCCGACCCGACCACGTGACTTTTTGTGTGATTGTAGCAGTTTGGAGGCTAATCATGTTGCAGCAGCAGTAGAATTCATCCAGTTAAGAGTTGTTAACAGAAACACTGAAATTATTTTAGAGACATTATTTTAAAGTCAAAAAACTACATAGTTTGCACTGAGTGAGACAAAATGTTAAATTAACAAATGACTTTAATATATTAAACTGACACTCTAAAAAATTCTTTGCTGCGTTAAATTTTTTGTCGAATCAACTCCCGATTTACAAGTCATGTCAACTTACTTTTATTTATCTTGACTAGAGATGAGTTGTCATAACTACAGATGAGTTTTTATAACTTATAAAATTAATTTGACTTTTTTCAACTATATTTTATAAGTTATTACAACTCTGAGTTGATTTAAGGCAGCAAAGATCTTTGCTTTTTACAGTGTAGGTGTAAGTCTTTATGGGTAAATAATGGGTGAATGCTTGGAAGACTTGTAGGCTCTTCTCACTGTGCTTAACCTTGGGATATCTTCGTTCTTATCCTTGCATTTAGGTTAACTCTTTCCCCGCCATTGAGGAATTAACTCATAAATTAATAGAAAACGCTTCCCTGCTAATGACGAGTTTTTACAGCAATCCTTATTTCTGCTATTATCCACCAGGTGGTGCTCTTACCCAACTTATAAAACACTGAAGCATCCACTAAGGCCAAACGGTTGATACTCTGTGTATGTTTTGATCATCGCTCTGAATCTAATCTCTAACAAAAGTCCTTTACAAAAATGCAATTACGTCAGCTGTCATCTAACCAGGTTTCATTTAAAATCATGAAGTCCAGGTTGTTAGTGGTGATAAGATCGTTTACTAAAAAGTTTTTCTTCTTTAGTGAACGGATGCTCACAAGTGCTAACTTCTCAAGGGCATTGGTCTTTCTATCACATATCAAGACAGAGATAAGGAAAGCTAAAGGGACATTGGGCTCCCACTTGTTCTGTAAACATTTATGATTGTTACTGCTGTTGTAGCGGGGACCCAAAACATATCGGTTACCAGTGCTGCTTGCAGATGAGGGCTGGTGGGATCCCTGTCCTGACGTTGTGGCAGAGGTCGGAGTGCTCTCTCAGATGGAGGGGTAGGGCGGGCTGGGCCTGGAGGCTTTGTTGGTTGTGGATCCTGTCGTTTCTTGTTTGATATTTAGGGACGCAATTTAGCAGGTGATGCATATCATTACTGCTTAGCTAAAAGGCTGAAAATGTTACTGTTGAAGTCAACTGTTAAAGCATGAAATAAATGTATTATGAATCTATGAATTTGAGTATAATGTGGGTTTATTATCAGTAATGAACTAATAGTGGTAATCATTCACACACACACACACACACACACCAGAGGTCGCATTAGACTTTTTAATCTTTAAAAATTCCGCCATCAATTATTATCCGTCATTTCATGTTTTAATGATAATAATTGTTTTCGTTCACATGAGCATGTATGTCAAAATGTGTTTATTTATTTGTGAAAAAGAAAACAGATGGACAGAGACTGTGCATCACTTTACATGTTTAACATCATGCAGAAGAGGCAAATATGAACAAATCAAATCACAAAATACTATTGTGATTAAAATAGCAACAAAGTGTAAAGATCTGAATTTAACTAAACTCATTTGTTTTTTTTTTACCTCAGATAGGCGTCTTGTTCTCGTGCTCTTCCATTACACTTCAGTTAACCCGATCTGACACACATACCCAAGCACGCACGCAGGCACATGCACCAACACACGCACAAACAGTTGTGAAACAGTTACGACAGATTGTGCGTGCTTTGTCTACAACACAAATTCCATTCCTGTACTCTACTGGAAACCAAAATGTTCCCACACAAGAGACTTAAATGTGTCCGTGGGATTTGCAATATCAGGGGGAGAAGCCATCCAATGTTTTGGGGATTTGTGTGTAAAGACAGTGAAATATCGACCTACACAATTAAATAATTCAAAAGTGTCATCTCTTACAGAGTTGTGATCTGTTTGTATGTTGTAGGTGGACTGCCTGAGTGTCTGACAGATGGTGTGGATGTTATGAGTGAATTGGAGAAGCAAGAAATGAAGATTCTTCAGGAGGTCCTTAGGTAATTTCACCTCAACACCTGGCCCAGACCTTTTGACACACAGCATCTCAACAAAAAAGATTGATGCCAAGTATATAAAGACCCCAGTTCAAGTTAAGCAGCTTAATCTAAATGATGAACGAGTATGCTATAAAAACAAATGCAGCATGAAGTTAAAACAACTTATTTAAGTTACAGTTTAAGTTACACTTGTTTAAGTTACAGTCATGACCAAAAGTATTGGCACCCTTGGTAAATGTGAGCAAAGAAAGCTATACAAAAGAAACTACAATGTTTCATAATCTGCCACATAGCATATAGGAAAGATATCTGTAAACGCTAGGGATGCCACAATTCTCAATACAATATTGAACCGTTCGGTTTGACCCCCACGGTCCAATACGCGCATGTGAATTGCGGGTTTTCGGTTTATCCATCCAAATCTGTCAGTTTTATATTCCCTGCACTTTTGTTAATGTGCGTGCCCGCGTGATCTGCACGCTTATAAACGCCACAGCGAGTTGATATCCAGTCACTGTGCGCTAGCTGCGTTAACTCTGCTTGTAAGTAAGCCTGTCCCAACTCGAAGGCTGCTAAAATGAAGCCTCAAATGCATCCAAATTCGCATGGGGCAATGTGAATGACGCAAATAGGGCTTGTTATTGATGCAAACGCGCGTATAGTTTTTATTTGCCTCAAACACGTCTTCCGCGCAAGTTGAAAAATTTCTTTTTTCTTCTTAACATCTAACTGTTCCTGTTACCTAAGCATAGAATCATTTTAAAACACTTTAATAGGCCAAGGCATCAGAAACCCAACCGAAATCGTGGACAATAACCGAAAATTGTATTGAACCGTGAACTAAGTGTATTTGTTGCATCACTAGTAAACCCTAAAGAAAGCTGATCAACACAGTACTTCAGGGCAGATGGAGATACAGTAGGGATGCATGATAATTCGCATGCGATGTCATGCGTATCTGGACAGTAAAGCTGGTTCTTTGATTAGTAGTAAATCACCATCACCTGCTATTCAGATGGAGCAGCATTTACTACACAAAGCCTTAGTTCACTCACAAGCTGGGACATACCGCAGGCATTACGTCCACAATAATTGATGCGAAATTGCCCCGATTTTTTTAAAACTGCCTTTTTTTTTAAATAGCTACAGTTTGCATGTTTTGTGATGTAGATAGCAAGTCCACTTACAATAATACCAACCCTTAATCTCCACTATCCAACCACAACACTGCCATTTAGGGCAGAGAGAGAGAGAGAGAGAAAGCAATTGACAGCACAATTTCAATTTCGACAAACCACCATAATTACGATCAGTGTTTGCATTTCATCAGCTCATTTGCATTTTAAAAGGACACACCCAAAAAAATGGCACATTTTTGCTCACATCTAAGAAGTAGCAACTTTAACACATTACAATAAATTATCTGTGGGGTATTTTGAACTAGAACTTCACATACAGACTCTGGGGACAGCATAGATCTATTTTACATTATTAAAGAAATCATAATATGACCCTTTAAAATGAACCTATAAACTTCAAAATCTTTTTTGAAAGTAACCATATCAGGAAAATGCTTTATTGTTTAATTGATTTATGAGATTATTGCATTATTGCACTTAATTTTAAAGTGATGTAATTGCTGTATTTGTGTTCTCCTGCAGGAGGTCAAAGGAGGAGTATGAGCTGGAGGCAGCTCACAGGATAGAGGAGAAAGAAGAAGTGGCCTCCACATCCAGCAGTTTATCTGAGACACTACAGGGAACCGCAGTGACACAGCAAATAAACAGTGTAAGAGACATGCTGTCTGTGAGCTTGTGACTGTAATACTGCTGCTATACTGACTGTGTAACTCTCCACAGATGAATGGCACTTCAGAAGATCAAGAGCTGAAGGATTCAGATACTGCAGCACTGAAGAGTTCAGACAAACCGACTTCATCATGTGAGATTCAGATCAATGTCTTACTGTTCTCCCGTGTTGCTCTTACACAGCTCTGAAATCTTCACGTTTGAAGTCATTGTAAATGAGCTAATATACATATGTGTCTGTGAACTCCTCTCAGTTAAACTGTACAATTATACAACAAATTACAATAAAAATCATCAACATTACTTTGCAGAATATGGCTATTGCTGCTATTGTAAAAAAAAGCACAACACAAGAATAAAGGGCAGTTCACATTATAACGATAACTAAAAAATATAGTTTTAAAATTTTTATTAAAGAGAATAGAGGAGTTAACACCACTACTATAACGATAAAGATACAATGAATGATAGCGCTGGTAACTTTGAGCATGGTTTTTTTTTCAACTGATGTGCGATAAACCATTGGCAGCCAATCAAATCTATTCAAACTTTATTTGCAAGTGATAGATGACACGGTGGTACAGCATGCATGGGCGAATTAACATAAAGTTATTGTCCAGTGATGTGGACACTAATATAGTTCTTGGTGAGGCATGCCAAGTCAAAAGATTCCAAAATGTTTTTTGGTCGGCCATTTTCTGTGTCGGCCATTTTGAATGTTTTCTTTAAGTTCAAGGCCGTTTCTCAATATGGGTTCTTGCCTGTATTTGTGTTCTTGTGGACTTGTGAAATGTCATCAGTCGCGGACCAAGTACTGTTCCAAATCAAAGTTCGCATCAAGCCCAAGTTCACATAAAATCCCCGGATGTGTTCTTGATCCACCCATTTTATCGAGGATGCATCAGAGGAGACTTGTGTGGACTTATGACAGCCAAGTTTCCCAGAATGCATTTCACGTCAGGAGTTCGTTCTTCTGAGTCTGAACTTGCTAGTTCGAACTACGAAGGACACAAGTCCGAGTTTGGTGTACTTGGTATTCAGAAACGGCTCAAGTATTTCATAAACGCAATTGCGTATTGTTATAAAACTTGGTATGGTTCATCGGCAACATGTAAACTTTTCGGCCCCCCTAGTGGTCAAGAGATTTGAGACTATATCGCCGCATCTCTTTATCGTATTTACACCAAATTTGGTGGGTGTCATCACAATCATGACCCGAGTCACCATCTATTGTTTCGGACAGTGCCCCCTAGTGGTCAAGTCATTTGAGGCTATATCTCCGTATCGCTTTATCACATTTACACTAAATTTGGTATGTGTCATTAGTAGGGGTGTAACGATTTATTGTGCAAATGCGCGTTTTCTCAATTAATGAATTTGAATGAATTATGGTGAAATGCCACCACATCCAAAAGCCAAAGGGCGCTCTCGTGCAGAAACTCTCTTTGTGCAACAGAAGAATTAGCCTTGCAAACGCTATTCCAGAAAATGTCTACAGGAATATGTATATCACAGTTCTTCCGATTGTTTCAGGTATTTTCATGATAATGAAGAATATTTTAAATGATTTTGTTTAATGAGTGTTGCTTTTTTAAATGCACGTTATAAACGACTCCGACTCATAATGATTTTAGATTGATAAGGACTTCTGACTGACCAAAACGCCATAGTACACACACAAGCTGCGCATGAAACACAGAATCGATTTTAGGCAGGTCTTTTTAATGGGACACGCGAGATATCGTTACAGCCCTAGTCATTAGTGTCATGACCTGAGGCAGCATCTATAGTTTCGGCACAGCACCACCTAGTGGTCTCAAGACACAAAAATGGCTATTTTTGCATAAAAATAATGCAAACTTAAATCATGACAGTCATCACATACGATTCATTTTGTGCCATGTTCGGCTTGACCCCGGTATCGCTGCTTGTAGCAATATTTGTTATAATTAATGTTATAGTTATCATTAGAGTGTGAACGGCCCTTAAAGGGATAGTTCACCCAAAAATGAAAATTCTGTCATCATTTACTCACTCTCATGTTGTTACAAATATATAAATGTCTTTGTTCTGATGAACACCAAGGAAGATATATTGAGAAATGTTTGAGAAACTACTAAGTGCAGGACTTCATGTCACGTATCTTTCCGAGATATTTATGGTATCTGTTTGAACGCACACACAGATTCCGGCAAATCATTGGCAGTGTGAATAAACCAAAAGTTTAATGATCCCGGACGCATTTCCCGTATTTTTTCCGTAATGCCTGTGTGAAAAGGGCTTTAAATTCTTGCTGCATGCATTTGTCCTGTAAACACAGACAAAATGATTGACAGCTAGCAAATGCCTCAAAGCATCTGATTGGCTAAACAATGTGGGATCAGTGTTTGATCATAATTGTGTGTGTATGTTTGGACAGGTAAAGAAAAGAAATTAGCTGCTGTGAAGGTTTCTGCACCTGCATCTGCCAACTGTACGACGTCAGAGAGCCTGAGAGACACTGAGAGCTCCAAAGGTTTCACTGTGAGAAACTCACTCATTTATTCTGTCTCCATGTGTTTTATCTGTATGGACATCTCATTACATCACTTCTCAACTACATTACTGCTTAAGGGTTACTTAATCAATAATATTCACTTATGTATGATATCTCCATATAGTTCATCAAAACTATGGGATAACACAAGTGTAATTATTGAAATTATGTTGTGACTAAAGAAAACTAAATCATTGGTTAATCTGATCATCATCGGTGTTGTTACCCTTTGTCCAGAATTTGCAGAAATCTTGTTGTTATGGTAGACAGAAGGAGATGACACGAAAGTAAAACCAACATGGTGTTTATTAAAACATATAACACAAATCCACAGTGGTGATGGATGGTAAATGGCAGATATGAATGAATGCAGATGGTGGAACAAGCAACTACAAACACTTCTTGACAATCACAGAATAACAAAGAACACTTTCCTTAAACGTAGACAATAGTAGACAGACAATAATGATGATGATGATGAAGACAATCCAACAATAGCCCTATTCGGACGGGATTAGTTTTACAGGGGGACCTCTGAGAAAATGGTGCTTCTCAGAGGTCCTCTGTGTTTTTAATCCCGTCCGAATCGGCCATGTCTGTGTTTTTCTCTGACGACCTCTGTAAGAATTCCAGAGCAATTTACCTACTGTTTTTCGCCTAACTCAGAGGTCCTCTGAGAAATTTAATCCCGTCCGGATGCAAATGTCTGTGTTTGCCCGCAATATCTTTTGAAAATGCGGTTCATTTCGTGTTTTGGCCAACGTGATCTGCCGTAAGGTCTTTTCCTGAGTCCTCTTCATTCAGATATGGATGTTTTTACGCATTCGGCAAAATAAAATAATTAAGTTAAGACGAGCTGAATATCAAACACTGTTAAGACTGGCCACTGTAATATCAGTAACGTTATAAGAAACTCCGTTCAAAGTTCTTCAACTCCGGAATGGTAATGTTAATTAATAAAGATAATAAATTGTTATTAATCATTATTTCTTCATTTCTTTGGGTTTATTATAAGCAGACAGTTATATAAAACACGTAGGCTAATGTTACTTTAGTAGGATTTGTATATTTTATTTTGATTTGTTAAAATTAAATTCATAAATTACATGTTCTGTCATAATTTTACATTTAAAGCAAAATATTAAACATTACAAACATGCGTATCCAGAGCACGTGCTCTTCTGCAACGCCCAAATGCATGAAACAGACACTCCCATCTCTGGAATAGCCTGCATCATTTTAATCCCGTCCGAATCGGTACATAAAAACACAGACGTCCTGGGGGACACGTTGAAACTCAAACGTTGTTTGGAAAACTAATCCCGTCCGAATAGTGCTAATGGCGATAATTGTAATCCAAAGGTTTTAGGAGGAGAGCCAGGCAGTTTCATGATACACTCGGATGAGATGTACGTTTAACGTGAACGGACAGGGAATGAGAGTGTGAGGCAGTCCTTTTATACTGCGGTCAGGTGATTGTGAACAGGTGATGGTGATTAGAAATCAGGTGACGCAGATTGTTGAAGGAGAGGTTGAGTGAGGAGTCTGGTGAATCGGTAACCATTGTGATTTTGGGCCAGATTTACGCAAGCACAAACCATCATTTTGTCATTAAATAATGACTGTCAGGATTTACTAAAGATGCACAGTTGATAATAAGTGCTGAAAATGTGTGGTCTGGTTATGCATATGCATTTCTAGCAGTTTCCCTTTCAGACACAAAATTTATGGGAGGAGATTATTTAAATGATTCACGCAATGTGATTAACTATTGTTTGCACGTGTGATATTAATGGTTATTTGCGCCATTATTCAACACTGAAAAAAAGGATGTCATTTTGAGTTTTACGTTTGTGTGTGTTTGTATATGTAGGAAGAAGAGGGACTACAGCAGCGCTCTGAGTATCTGAAGGCACAGAGAGATAAACTGCAGGCCCTGAAGAAAGATCAGACACTAAAGAACACCACAGATACAACTCCTGTGACCCCGGACCCCAGACCCCTCACACAGGTACAGTACTCACAAATGGCGCTTTTCCATTGCATAGTACCCCACGGTTTAGTTTAGTTTGGGTCGGGTCAGCTTACTTTTGGGAGCTTTTCCATTGGGTGCAGTACGTAGTACCCGATACTTTTTTTGGTACCACCTCGGTTGGGGTTCCAAGCGACCCGAGCTGATACCAAACGTGACGCGAAAACACTGTAGGTCACTGATTGGTCTGAGAGAAGCGTCATCGCTATAATGTAAATATTAGCTTTAGCTTACTGCTAGCTTGCGCTGTCTCAAGCAAACATGTTGTTATCTGTGTTCTGCTATAAGTTTCCAAACACCCTTTTAGCGATGAAAAACATCCACATGTTGAGAATCCGGGACACCATAACAGTTTTTTCCAGACTTGCAGTTTGTGGCGGCACATTCGCGACGTGCACGTCCGAATTATATATGCTTAAATGCAACTTGAATGAGGCTCAGCAGAGCGCCGTCGACTGACGCCACGGGTCGGGTGTTTGTACAGAAACTGTCATGTGAGACAGAGGTAGTTATAAACGCGATGTGCAAACATCTATTTGTGGTGGCCAATTTTTATTTTGTGGCAGACTGAGAAATAAATAAATGTATGGGAATTTACAACAACGCTCTCACTTGTATGATGTCACAGCAGTAGGCAGCGCAAATATAACGACACGCCTATAATCTCTCCCACTCCGAAGTGATACTAAACTCGATGGAAAAGCTAACCACGCCAAAGTGAGGTGAGCTGACCTGACCCAAACTAAACTAAACCATGGGGTACTATGCAATGGAAAAGTGCCAAAAGAGTATAGAAGCACAAGAGGGGAAACTCTCATTTGTTTTTGGCATCAGTCACTAGGTGGCGCTTCAGTAGCACGGCCGCCATTTTGGAATGAATATTCTCACAGCCAATTCATTCTCAATTCATTCTCAGCGAATCTCACAGCCAAATCAGAAGCGCAATACTAAGTTTCTTAGATTAAATGTTTGTTCACTTGCTACACCTACACGAAACGCTGTATTGCCTTGTATGTATGTGTTGTGTTGTTGTTGTTATCAGTTGTGGAATCCAATCATTAAATAGATACACATTTGAGGTAGTTTTTTTGTTGCTTTATTATGTAATTCTATTTTATGCTACTTTACACATTTACTACTATTATTAGCAAGGCCGCCTTAATGCACGTGCTTACCTGGGCTGAAGCCCAGGGGCCTCCCAAGTTCAGGGGCCTCCCAAGTTCACGTTTATATTGTTTTGTAACTTGTCAGGTTTTCTGTCAATCACTCTTATTGCACGTTACATGGCTGCTGATTGGTCCGTGGTAACTTACCGTGAAATAAAATTTCAGACGTAACAGATTTTTCTATTCCGCATAATGTAATTAAGTGCGCGTTGTCAACTTGGCATTCCTGCATGTTAGACTGAGTGTGACTGAGAAATGGGAAATAATCCACCATCAAATGAAAGAGAAATTTCTGTAATTTCATAATAAGCACTGAGGTGCAGGTCTCTCTCTCTCTTTCGCGCACGCGCTCGCTCGTTCGCTCTCTCTGTGCTCGTGCAGCTGAGTCTCTGGCATGCAGAAGTCTCTCTAAACGTGCGCAAGAAACTGTGCCGCCAAATAAAGAAAAGGAGTTCCCGCACATAATGCTGTTAGTTCTTATAAAGTTTAAGTTTACTCGCGTTTATATCAGTGACGCGTGCGCAGCTGGAGCGATGTAGTTTGACACGACGTTAGCTCACAGTACACACATCTGTTGGTTTAGAAAGACGAGAAAGAGACGCAACGGTAAATGTGCAAGTCAAAGCACGACAAGACCATCTCAAATGATCATCCCCTGATCGCACCATTCATATTTATAATCTCATTATCTAAAGATCTTATATACAGGTATGTTCCCTGTCTGTTTTGTGCATATTCATACTTGGTCGTTTTACATGCTTATGTATGCATACATACTACAGTAAATACAATGCATACTATATCTTCAATAGCCTACAAAATAAATAACTGATTAAAAAACAAGATTCTGTCTATAAAGACTTATCTTTTGTTATCATTAGTGCATTTTCACTTTAAAACTAACTTTAACTTCTTATATTTTTAAAACTATTTGTGAGAATTTAGTTAGTGAGTGGCAATTTTCTGCAAATTTGTATATTCCAAAAACTATATAAACATAAAGCTAACATATATACTTTTGGTTTTATTTTCACCACAAGTTGCTGTGTGTGGTTGTTAAATAAAGTGTCTTGTGTTTATGCTCAAGTGGGCTCAGTGATATGTTAATAACAATATTATGGTGTTTTCTGGCTCAAAGAGGGAAAACTCACTGTTGTATTTCTCGAAAGAAACTAATGCATTTTGTGATGTAGATTACTTAGATATTACACTTAAAAAAATCAAACTATAAATTTAGGGGATGGGGGGCCTCCAAAACCTCTCAGCCCCAGGGCCTCACATTGGCGGCCCTGATTATTAGTTACCAACTCCACTAGGTATGTTTTGTGTGTATAGCAGCATGCAGTTGGCATGTTTTAGTCCTACTTCCTCCTCCTCTTTATGATACAATCAGACAACAGAATACAATGGTTTAGTTTTTATAATTAACATTTTTTTATTGATTCTCAAATACTTTCCAGAATATACAAACCATCTGTACAGAATCAAAATGTTTTCCCCCGGTGACAACTAGCAACCCCCCAAAACAATCCTACTGCTTAAATTCACAACGTGGCTATATAATTCAATACCTATTAACAGCCAATATATTACAACCAGTGTTGGTTGTAACTAGTTACTAATTAAGTAGTTACTGTAATTTAATTACTTTAAATTACTCGAAAAATAAGAGTAATCACTTACTTAAATACAGTTACTTCTGATGCAATTGAAGTAAATACTGTGTATGGACCTTAGATCAATTATATTTGGGAAATATTACTAGTTTAAACAAACAGGCCCTATTAAAAACATTACTTGTGTGCATTTTGAGGCAAAACAAAGGGCACTGATGTATTTTAAGAAATGTCAGTGCAAGTTGTTTTCAGTTTGGACAGCTCTTACATTTATTTTAGTCTAGGACTAGTCTAATCACTGTCCGAGAAACCGCCCCTTAAAGTCTAAGGTTAAAATGCATGTTTTTTATGTATCATCACTTTAAATACTTTGGTGAGTTAATAAAAATAATGGTAACACTCTAGTGTAGTTTACAATTCTCACTATTAACCAGTTGTTTATTAGCATCAATATTACTGGGATATTGTATGTTTATTAATACTTAAAATGCCTGATTCTGCAGCATCTTATTCTACATCCTTAATCCTACCCAATTCCTATTAATACTTAACAACTACTTAACTAAGTATTAATTAAGTTAACAGCAGCGATTACATTCCTGCACACTATGATACTGGCTCATATTGAGTTCTGTATCACAAGTTGGTCACAAGAAACCTTCGTCATATGACCATTGTCAAATTTTAGATAAATATAAGTTTTTAAACTTTAAAAATCTCAAATTATTTAAATCAGCCTGTCTAAGCTACAAGGCTATACATGGTCTGGCGCCTCCACCTCTGAGTGATTTTATTAAACAAAAGGATAGCAGTGTTGCTGGGTCTCGAGTGACTAGAGCCACTATGAGAGGTGATTGTGATTTTGGCATTTAGGAGGATTGCCTTTTCACAGAACATCCTGTCATACCAGGGAGTGAGCTTCTGGAATAGTATTCCATTGTCAGTGAGGGAAAACACAAGTCTTCCTACCTTTAGGAGTCATTTAAAAGTGTGGTTGAGGGACATACAAACATGTGATCATGTTTAGTTAATCATTATTAAAACAAAGAGGGGATTAATGATGCAATAATAATAATAATAATACTCAACAGAAACCCCACAATAAATAAATAAATATAAAATAAATTAAAAGAAAAAATCTGTAATACATCATGTCACTCTTTCATAAATTTGATTGCTCCTGTCCTTTTTCCAAATATACTATGTACCTGGACCATTTCTCATATACAGACATAATTTATTAGTGTGTTTATAAGACACATTTTCAAATGCGGCCACTCTGCCTAGTTCTACTACCTATTCCTGAAAGGAGGGATCTCCTCTGACTTCCAGCTAAGAATTATTTTTCTACCAATCATTTGTATCCAGTATCTTTTATGTTTGTCTTTTATTTCATTGTCTGACCATCGGCATTGGATCTCATGTGTCTCGTGACTAAGCATAGGCCGGTGTAAGATTTTGACGGTATGGTAACCTTAAGCCAGTGGTTCCCAAACTGGAGGGGCAATGGCCATAATTCGTTTGTATGGTTAATATCAACATGATAAAGTTTGGCTCTCATAAATGGACATTTTCTGATTGGGCCCTCAACATAAATGGTTTTGTCACCCTAGGAGCTGCAAACATTTTAGTGTGGGCATGCAAGTTTTGTTAAAGGGGACAGAGAATGAAGAAACATTTTTATCTTGTCTTTGTTGAATAATGGTAGTCTACCCGCATTCACAAACATACAAAAAGTGCTAAACATGCTAAACATCTCAGTCTTATAGAAATTCCTCTTTTAGAAATGTCAGCCAGAAAACAGCTCAATCTGAAAAACTGATGCTTATGACATCACAGGCATCTCACTGCCCCTCCACTTTAAAATAATTGGCTACATTTTTTGAGTGGCAGCAAAGTCAGCCAATCAGTAATGAGATTGCAAGTTAAGCCAGTAGGGGGAGACAAATAGGTGCAAAACCACTTGTTTAAAATCCCCCACCCTAATAGAGCTATCTGAGAGAGGTTTTTAGGTAGCTTCTAAGGCATTACAGACCCAAACTAAAATTTTTTGTCTACATGTCACATCACAGTACAAGAATAAATGCCCCATTCAATCATTCTATGTCACCTTTAAGTTCCATTTCATGTAAAGTCATCATATGGCTTTAGAAAACATGTAACAAGAGTTGTTTGTAATTCTGTTTCTGTGTCAGTGTCATGCAATAAAAATTTTGGGACTCTGTGTTATGTTTACTTTGGTTAGGGTGGGGTTAGGTGCTTTCAAACTATAAAACAAATTATTTCTACTTTTACAAATGCAAAGAATAAATGTTTATTGATGTGATGCATAAGGTAAACAAATGAAAGCAACAAAATTGTACGCTTCAGTACGTGATTAAGTTGATGTGTACTTATTGTTTGTCTTTGTTGTTGTTGTTTTTGTTTTTAAAAGGAAATGTCTGTTGAGGAGAAGAAGAAGTTGCAGAAAAGAAAACACCTTGCAGAGAAACTGAAAGAAGAAGTGATCAAAAAATAATGTTGAGATGTAAAGTAAGAAATGAACTATACTGCCATGGAGCTGGAGATCACGGTTTAATTGTTGCACCTCATCCAAAAAAAGAATCAAGTATATAGTTTTCTATGACTTAATTTATATTTTTTGTCTAGTTATGCCAACTCTATGAATGGTCTCACATTATCTTCAACTGTTTTTTAGAACTTACCTATATAACACCTTTAATATGATATCCAGTCAAACTGGCTTTGGTCCAGGCATGTTGAATTACAATAATTGTTTAACAGTGTCCTTGCATGATCTGTTTATTGATCCAGTGACTCTTTTACTGTATTGCATTATGTGGTCAGCGCAGAAGTGTACACTTGCATACTATTCAATATATGCATGTTTCACTACACACATGTACAGATGATTTGTGAAATGACTCAATAAAGTTTTATTTTAAGTAATCAGCAAACAGGTTCTTTTCCTCAAATGTATAATATTCAGAACTGTATTTTGTGTATCCTAACCAAAGCTTGTAGAACTTAAATTTTAAGAAAAATATTCAACTGCTGCTGGATACAAGTTTAAAGATTGAAGTGCCAGTGCTTAATGTGACAGATAAAACACACAATTAATAAATGAGCTCCATTCACGTGAGCAGGGAATTGACTCTATCAAATGATGCTTAAAACTGTCCAATAATCAGTTCACCATCAATCACTCACAGAACTGCGTTTCATTCAGTTCATTCTTGCTCACGAAGGCCTCAGGATCCTCTTCAACGGCCAAGTCGATTGGATTTGTGAGTCTACCTCAAACTGGAATGGAGGGCCCCCGGACTGCCACAGTACTGAATTTCAAGGCCCTAGAACCTTTGACCCCTGAGTTCTAGTGTCCATTTACCAACTAAAAATATTTTAATCACATTTTCCACATACTGTTTATTATTGTTGCTCCTTTATGCCCTGCTTCCCTGAAACGCTTTGATTTATTACAAAGCTTATTATTCTGAAAAGTGCAATGTCCTCCGAGTGGCCAGCCAACCAATGTGATGCTCCTCACCGTATTTAAAAGATTAGCTCACCATGCAATACTGACAGGAGATAATATCGTCTTTACTACCTTATCAACTTTACAGCTGACTAACATGCACCAGTAGAAAACATTACCGTCTACAGCCGCGAGAGGGCGCTATATGCTGCTCCTGTAGCTAAAAACTGTTTGTAACTAAAAACTGTTAACTGAAACATTAACTTAAAGACAACTGAGAAAGATTAAACACAAAAAAATGCCCAAAAAGAAAATGTTGTTCCTTAAGGAATGTTTACGATCAACGTTTTTAAGCTCAATATCTAAAAATGCAGATATAATCCTAAGGTGGCTATATATTTCATTTATGATAACTGAATAAATGATAAAAAAATATATACTGATATGACTTTCAATAGGATAGTTCTCTTTTAATATCCATATTTTCTTAACATTACATCAGATATAATGATATTAAAGTCCTGCTAACAATAATTTTTACTGTTAGTGTCACTAATATATACACCTTATGAAAATATGATATTTTATTAATAGCATCACTAATATAATGATCCTATTACAGTCCTATATTACTTTAACTTTTAATATCATTAATAATGTGTGTTTTAAGTTATATATTTACCATAAAATAAAAAAATTAGACAAAAGTCTATTAGTTTGCATTCCTAAATATTATAATCCTTGATGCATACATGTATAATATTCAATGTTTGCTCACTCTCGCACTTCTGCTAACTGACTGCACTCGTTGCACTCCCGAGTCACAGCACGAGCAAAGCACCACGGACCAAGAGATGGAGCCAGAGCCTCTCAAAGAGTCCGTCCTGGAGCCAGAGCAGGCCACAGTGTTTGTTACATGGCAAGAGCTTTTGATGAGCCCCTCTTAAAGCCATTACCCAATGTATTCTTCAATTACAAGCCTGTTAAGGAGCACAGGCTCATGAACTTTGATGACGGGTTATCTAAGTGTCCCCCTACAGTGATAACTTCTTGTACAGCATCTTTAACCCGATGTCACCCTATAGTGATTGTTCATTATCCAGCATCCCTTGTCGACTGTTCTGTTGAAATAAGGAACATAAATGGCACTCAACAAGCCCCACAAACACTCAATCCTCAATCCCCATCCCCAACAGTTAGAATGTCAAGAAACGTAACAAGTTATGAAATATTTTGAAATGCACTATCAAATTAATTTTCAAAGTTAATCTCTCTCTCAATTATAAATTTTGCTTTCATAGAATTCACATTCAGCACCACACTGCTGCTGCTGACCTCACAAAAAAGTGCCTGAATCTTTATGATCAAAATAAAACTGCATTCTACAAAAAGCTTGAGCAAGCTTTCAAAGAAAGACAACATCAGAAATAAAAAAATGAGAAAAAAAAAACTTTGCAACATGATAACACCTACAAAAGCACCTGCAGAATTTAGCTCCAACCTTAATCAAACACACCTGAGCAAGCTAATCAATAGCCGTTTCTCAAAACCAAGTACGCTAAACTCGGACTTGTGTCCTTCGTAGTTCGAACTTGTAAGTTCAGACTCGGAAGAACGAACTCCTGACGCGAAATGCATTCTGGGAAACTTCGCTGTCATAAGTCCACACAAGTCTCCTCTGATGCATCCTCGATAAAATGGGCGGATCAAGAACACATCCGGGGATTTTATGTGAACTTGGGCTTGATGCGAACTTTGGCCCTGTCCCAAATGGCGCACTTCATGTGGACTTTCGGTCTCGTGGCCTTAAAATGTGCGTTCTCGCTTAGTCTACGAGTCCGTAGGGTGTCCCATCTGTCATTTTTACGCTTTGAAGTGTGCTCATCAGCGCCTCCTTTGCCCCCTTGATGCGGTCTTCAGCGAAGCCCGCACTGCAGCAGGCTTCGCGCACTTTGCCAACCCAGAAGTCCTTGCGAAAGGGCAATCAGACCAATCAGACGACGGAAGGGAGGAGTTCACACAGACGGGCAACTTCTCTACCTATTTCCGGTGTGATGCTCGAGTCTGTCCCAAAATACGACTCCGGTGCACCCACGTGGACTCGCATCAAGGGTCCCTAAAGTCTGGACTACGTGATGTCATCAAAGTGTGGACTCTGAGGAGGACCACAAGTCCGGAGTGTGCCATTTGGGACAGGGCGTTTGAATTGGAACAGTACTTGGGCCGCGACTGATGACGTTTCACAAGTCCGCAAGAACACAAGTACAGACAAGAACGCATATTGGCCCTGTCCCAAATGGCACACTCCGGACTTGTGGTCCTCCTCAGAGTCCACACTTTGATGACATCACGTAGTCCAGACTTTAGGGACCCTTGATGCGAGTCCACGTGGGTGCACCGGAGTCGTATTTTGGGACAGACTCGAGCATCACACCGGAAAATAGGTAGAGAAGTTTTTTTTAGTTTTTTTTGTTTGTTTTTTTATCTTTATTTAACAAAGTCAGTTTACAACCAAAAAGGCTTGGTACAAAACAAACAATTTTCTACACAGCAGACAAGCATCAAGCATGGTACAAAAATGTAAACATTAAATAAAAGGACACACGACAAAAAAAAAATAAATAAAAATAAATTAAAAAAAATAAAAATAAGACACTAGGGGTTTTCTGTAAGATTAAGGGTTTCTACCAGATAACACAGATTCATGGCAGATTTTTTCTTCATTAATTTTAATGAAGAGAAATAATTACACAATTCCTTATGAAATATTAGAAACCTTGGAATTGTTCTCTGAAATCTGTTTTTATGTATGAAAAATTTCCCAAGAATAATAAGTGAATTGATTGCAAAGTCATGTGTTCCATCTTTCACAAAAATACCAAATAATACATTTTCTTTATTTAATACAGGTAAGTCTTCAAATTTAGGAAACAACCAATAATGAAAGTCCTCCCAAAAGGCACAGGCATAAATACAGTCAAAGAAAATATGATCTGTTGTCTCAATTTGATCAGTACAAAAAGAACAATTGTTAACCTCAAGCCCAAATCGAGAACTTAAAAATTCTCTGGAGGGATATATTCCATTGATAATTTTAAAGTGAACCTCCTTAGCTTTCGGTGCAAGTGGAAATTTAAAGTATTTCGTTCTCAAAAATTTAATTTCAGTTTTGGAAAAGTACTTAAAGATTAACTGTTTACTCAAATAAAAAGGATATAATTCTTTGACAAAAGCATCCCGAATAATAGTGTTTGGTAAAATCAGGTTAGTGAGAGAAACTCCATTTACCAAAAGCTTAGGAAGGACAGGGGTTACATCGCTTTGAGAAAGGGTTTGAGACATCTGAAATATAGATAGTGGAATAGCTTTAATCATATTATCGTATAGTTTCTTATCATATAAATTATACTTTGAACAGAAAGTTTCAAAAGACATAACACCACTATTATCGAGGATATGCATCACCGACCATATACCTTTCTCCCACCAACTTTTATAGAAAATAGACTTGTTTCTAAATACCACATATCTACAATTCCACAGAGGGACATTATGGGGACTGAAATTATGCTTATAAATCAATTTCCAATAAAGTAAAACCTGTTGATGGAACACTGACAATTTAACAGGGAGTTTTTTAAGGTCATAATCACATCTAAGAAGTAAATTAATACCTCCTAATTTCAAAAAGACTTGGCTAGGGATATAAAACCAGAAACTATTTTCATTTTTCAAAAAGGATCTTAACCAATTGGTCTTAATGGTGGCATTGATGCATTCAATGTCGATAGCTTTAAGTCCTCCTTCTTCAACGTCTTTAACCAAATTCCCTTTTCTAATGTAGTGTGTTTTACCTTTCCAGATAAAATTAAAGATCGCTTGGTTTATAGCTTTAATTTCATTCTTAGAGAACGGAAGTGAGTAAGCAGGGTAGACAAGTCTAGAGATACATTCCATTTTTGTTAGAAATATTCGACCAATAATATATCCCTTTGAGACCATAAATTCAAAAGAGATTTACACTTCACTAAATTATCATAGATATTAAGAGTACTAAGTGAATTATAATCCTTTGTAATGTGTATACCCAAATATTTTACAGTGTTTTTAATAGGAATATTGCAAAAGGATGAGTGAGGGGAATTATGAATAGGTAATAATTCACACTTTTTAAGATTTAGATTTAATCCAGATGCTTTAGAGAAAAGCTCTATAGTTTGAAGAATTTTTGGAATTTGGTTTATGTTTTTCATAAAAATGGTTGTGTCGTCAGCCAGTTGGCTAATGACTAAGGGTTTTCCTAATACTATCAATTTTTCAAAATCTAAATTTTTAATGAGAATGGATAACATTTCTGCAGCGGCAATAAAGAGCAGGGGAGAGATAGGACAACCTTGTTTGATTCCTTTGTTAACTGAAAATCTTGGTGATGTTCCCATTGGTAGTATTACTGTACTATTAGTATCTTTATAAATTAATTTGACCATATTAATAAAATTGTCACCTAAACCGAATAGTTCTAAAGTGCGAAACATAAATGTGTGTTCAATTGTGTCAAAAGCTTTAAAAAAATCTAAAAACAAAATAAAGCCATCATCTTCAATGAAATGACTATAATCCAGTAAATCAAGCACCAGACGTATATTATTATGAATAGAACGCCCTTTTAAGAAACCTGACTGTGTTTCAGAAATGATCTGTGAAATACCAGTTTTTAATCGGTTAGCATAAATGTGAGTTAAAATTTTATAGTCATTATTAAGCAATGTTATGGGTCTAAGATTATCTATTAATTTTGGATTTTTCCCAGGTTTGGGGATGAGAGTAATAATTCCTTGCTTCATAGTTGTTGGTAAAATGTGTAATTCAGAAATGTCTTTTATCATGTGAAAAATTAGGTCTTTTATATGCTAAATAGGTAGAGAAGTTGCCCGTCAGTGTGAACTCCTCCCTTCCGTCGTCTGATTGGTTCGATTGCCCTTTCGCAAGGACTTCTGGGTTGGCAAAGTGCGCGAAGCCTGCTGCAGTGCGGGCTTCGCTGAAGACCGCATCAAGGGGGCAAAGGAGGTGCTGATGAGCATACTTCAAAGCGTAAAAATGACAGATGGGACACCCTACGGACTCGTAGACTAAGCGAGAACGCGCAATTTAAGGCCACGAGACCGAAAGTCCACATGAAGTGTGCCATTTGGGACAGGGCCATTGAGAAACGGCTATCTTCATGATCACTGAAAATCACAGGTAGGTGTGTTTGATTAGGTTGGAGCTAAACTCTGCAGGGCATCAGCTCTCCAGGGTTGGATGTGAAGAACACTGTTTTAGTCACTAGTGTAAAAGGTTTAAACTTTAAAGAAAAGCATAGAAGGGTGTTTAAAAAAATCTGATCTGCCTTGGAGAAATAATTGAACCGCTCAAAAAAAAAAAACAAATCCCAATCCCAATTAAGGGCTCACTTCAATTTTTGGTAGCCTGAATAAAAAGTATTATGTTAGAATATTGATAAATCCTGGATTAAGTAATCCAAATGTTTCTGCCCATCCCCAGCTAACAATTTTTGGTTCCCAAAGCGTTCCCCTAACGTTAGTTTTTGGTTTCCAGAACGTTATTTTCAGTTAGCCAGGACAGTCTTCTTACAGTGCACTATAAAGGAGATAGGGAGCGGTTTTGGAAACAGCCATTGACTTTTTATTTCTATTGACCTTATTCTAAATAATAATATTTGTTTACATGAGTTGCTCTAACATGTAGTATTTCACGTTATCGTTTTACATGTTTTAGAATGTACATTTATGTAGTATGTACTGTAATTTAAGCAGAGTCCTATCACTTGTACTGACTTTTTTGTGGTTTGTATATGTATAGGTCTGTCTTTTATTCTCTCATGCAGCTGCATGAGACTCTCGTACTGGGCAAATGTCCGACGAATATGTATCTGTATTGTCTACTTTTGTTGAAATTCTGTAACCCGTCCTTGAGCTTGGGAAGGGCGCTATAAAAATTAAACATATTATTATTATTATTAGAACATAAATTGATTAATGGCACACGTCATCTCACAATGCCACGGCACCTGAAGTTTCCTTCAGAATTTAACTTATTAACATACACAGTTCATCTTCACTTTGGTACCATATACAGTTTTTGGGGGTTTTATTTTTCATTTTTTACAAAGCTTCAAGTGTAGTTAATTATCTGTCATGCTATAAATGCAATTTTTTTAAACAATACACAACATAATGTGATATTTGTAATTCAATTATTTTCCCTTGATTGGTTAAATGCATTATATCAGCATCATAATAATTATGTAAGTCAGTCATTACAATTCATGTCTTATTTAAATAAGTGAAATCTAAAAGCCAGTAAAAAACATTGATATTAATGTTGTAATTGATATAAAACATTGATAACACTGACTTTAAAAACAAACATTTGTTTAAGTTTTAATATAAACACACATCGCTAGACTGGAAGAAACCACAATCTACTTAATATTTAAATGAAATGTTCCTCCATATGCAATATGTAAGAGAATAATACAAGTGTTTTTAAATAATATTTTAACAAGTGTTAGAACATTAAGTCAGAGAGATGGTTTTCCGGTTGTTGATGAATAACAGCTGTGAATTATCACAGAGCATAGAGGAGCAACAATAATGTACAGTATGCAGAAAATAATGTGTTTTTTAATCATAAACCACACAAACACATTGTATTCTACAAAATACACTAAATTATTATTTTTAACAACGTAATAGGGGCTCTTTAAAATAAAATATCAACTTTGTTGTGTAACAGCAATCTCTTGATAAAATAATAAGTGATGACAAAAAATATGGCAAGTGATAGGATTTATGTGTCATTTCCAAGCAATGGAGTTTTGGAGAAGAGTTGTGTCTGTGTTGTGTCTGTGTCGTCTTTTACTCTAGTTGCGCTGCATTCTGGGATGTTGTCTGGTTGAAGAGTTTTACTGTACTGAGAATTCCAATCTCGTTCAAACACAGCTTTCATCTTCTCCACTACAGAGGAGTTCTTCTCGTTCACCTGCTGACTTATCACCATACCAACACCAGCGTTGAAGAAAAACTCATTGCCCACCCAGTTAAAATTCCCTGTGAACCCAAAAACAAGATTAAAAAGAATTATTAAGAAGGCTTTATTTTCTGCATATCATTTCATATTGCATAAAACTGCAGTTGTGACATAAAAATAATCCGACATGTCTGATTTACTCACCTAGATACACAGAGTTATCTGTCACCATGTATTTGTTGTGATTGATTCCTCTGAAGAACTTCTACAGCAGGGAACAAGATATTGTAAACAATACAAATCATTACAGCTTTCATTCAATTTTGAGTGTCAGTTAGAAAAATGTCCCAGCAGAATCATAAATAATGTGAACACTTTTTAATAATCTCATAATTTATACTGTATGTCACAGACTAACATACAGTATGAGAACAATGCCATAACAGAATCTATACACAAATGTTGGTCCCCACTAGAGAGCCAGCAAACTTCTGTGTAAAATAGGAGCTCGTGTTCAGCAAGGAACACACTTGAAAATCTGCAGATATGACACACTGGGCAATGATTCAGCATCCGTCCCAGCCACCATAAAGCCAAACTGAAGATTTACGTCTTTTTAATGTGTCTGTGGACAACATCTAGACACAGGTTGCATGCTAATGCAGCTAATGTAAATCCAGGAATTATGTTGAATTCTTCCTTATTTGTAAGTCGTTTTAGAAAAAAATTATTCTATAACCCCAAATCAGGAAAAGTTGGGACACTGTAGAAATTTTGAGTAAAAAGGAATGGAATAATTTACTAATCTCATAAACTTAAATTTTATTTACAATATAATATAGATAACATATCAAATGTAGAAAGTGAGACATTTTGAAATGTAATGCCAAATATTGGCTCATTTAGGATTTCATGAGAGCTACACATTCCAAAAAAAGTTGGGACAGGTAGCAATAAGAGGTCAGAAAAGTTAAATGTGCATATAAAGGAACAGTTGAAGGAGGACCAATGTTTAGGAATAGGAATGTTGTCCCATTCTTGTCTAATACAGACTTCTAGTTGCTCAACTGTCTTAGGTCTTCTCTGTCGCATCTTCCTCTTTATGATGCGCCGAATGTTTTCTGTGGGTGACAGATCTGGACTGCAGGCTGGCCATTTCAGTACTCAGATCCTTCTTCTATGCAGTCTTGATGTTGTAATTGATGCACTATGTGGTCTGGCATTGTCATGTTGGAAAATGCAAGGTCTTCCCTGAAAGAGATGACGTCTGAATGGGATCATATGTATCTAGAACTTGGATAAACCTTTCAGCATTGATGGTGCCTTTCCAGATGTGTAAGCTGCCCATGCCACACACACTCATGCAACCCCAAACCATCAGAGATGCAGGCTTCTGAAAAGAGCGCTAATAACAACTTGGGTTGTCATTGTCCTCTTTAGTCTGGATGAAATGGCGTCCCAGTTTCCCAAAAAGACCTTCAAATTTTGATTCGTTGGACCACAGAACAGTTTTTCACTTTGCCAAAGTCCATTTTAAATGAGCCTTGCCAAGGGAAAATGCATGTGCTTCTGGATCATGTTTAGATATGGCTTCTTGTTTGACCTATAGAGTTTTAGCTGGCAACAGCGAATGACACGGTGGATTGTGTTCACTGACAATGTGTTCTGGAAGTATTCCAGAGCCCATGTTATGATTTCCATTACAGTAGCATTCCTGTATGTGATGCAGCGCCATCTAAGAGCCCGAAGATCACGAGCATCCGGTATGGTTTTCCAGCCTTGACCCTTACGCACAGAGATTGTTCCAGATTCTCTGAATCTTTAGATGATATTATGCACTGTAGCTGATGATAACTTCAATCTCATTGCAATTTTTCTCTGAGAAACTCAGAAAACTATTTTTCGCCGCAGCATTGGGGGAATTGGTGATTCTTTGCCCATCTTGACCTCTGACAGACACTGCCACTCTGAGAGGCTCTTTTATACCCAATCATGTTGCCAATTGACCTAATAAGTAGCAAATTAGTCCTTAAGCTGGTCCTTATATGTACATTTAAATTTTCTGGCCTCTTATTGCTACCTGTCCCAACTTTTTTTGGAATGTGTTGCTCTCATGAAATCCAAAATGAGCCAATATTTGACGTGACATTTCAAAATATCTCACTTTTTAGCATTTTATATGTTATTTATATTTTTATTGTAAATAAAATATAAGTTTATGAGATTAGTAAATTATTCCATTCCTTTTTTACTCATAATTTCTACAGTGTCCCAACTTTTTCTGATATGGGGTTGTAAATGAATAAACGTAAATAGGAACACGTTTGTGCTACTTTTGGTCGTTTCTGATTATCCATCTTACAGAAGAACTTGTGTTATACAGGAAGCAGCATTCAGTGAGCAGTCTGAAACATCATTCTTTTTAAGGACAATAGATAATAGTTCAAAAATCAAAATGATCTTGACCAAATGATCAAAACTCTTATATGTGCACAGGGCAAGTAAAATACTTTGCATATGAAGTGTAAATCTTTAATGATTGAATTAGTTGGATGGATGTACACTTACCGCCTCTAGCGAACAATTCATCGATTCCATGCACAGAGTTTTCAGAGACAATACAAAGTTAAAGGACAGAGGGTCTGTCTGCTCCCAGCAGCTCAGTAACAAGCGCACTTTGATGTGTGTTTTCAGGATCAAGGCTTCCCGAAGCATGTTGTCAATTCGTGACCAGTACCTGTTGGATAACACAGTAAAAAAGACCTGTTGGATTATATGAATATACTCTAAATACTTCTGATTGCTCTCTCCACCTTATTCATAACGTAAATGAGGACGCAACCATCTTTGAGATCACTTTCGACCGCTTCTGTCCTGAATACTGTGAGGGGGCGGTCTGTCGAGACGGTGGGCGAGTCTCTCTGCTGTCATTTAAACGTGAGCTGGAGTAATGATGAGTTTATATGGACGTGAACTAATATTATGTCAGAGTCCGCTGCTTGTGTTGTAAGTTTAAATGCTGCACAGTGTTTTGTACGTGTATATGTTAAAGCGTTCTCTGAATTTTCAGCGCAATTGATGAAATAAGATCATCAACTTTCACACGCTTGCAAAATAAGACTGCGGAGATCAGGCGCTTTAGCTTTATCAAAGAAAAGACGTAAAATATTGTGTTTAGTACCTCAGATTAGATAAATGGGCGGAGAGAAGGCAGTCACGTGTGGCTGTTTGAACACATTCAACCACATGTGTGTTTACACAACAAAAGCAATCCGATCGAAAGGGTTTTCGATTACCTCTGAATGTGGTTGAAAGTGGACGAGCTCAAAATGTTTTGAGCACCGTTTACACCTGGCATTAACGTCGTCCACTTATGATCCGATCGAGGAAAACTCATGTTAATGCCAAGTGTAAACAGCCTCTAAGCAATCAAGCATACAATCTAATCTGCATTCGCAAAGGAGATAAATGGAAAACCGCTACTGGTCACTTGGTGTACTGCTTGATGCCTTATAACTAAGATAATTTACTTGTTAATCTACTGTAATATAATAACTGTAGTATGCTGTTCACAAATTCATAGTTTAATAGGACTCACATGGGTTGACCGCTGTTAAGTACTGGTAAATAGTTGGTTACAGAGATGTAGATGAATGTATTGGCATCTTGAATTACTCTGTAAATGGCTTCAATGTCCTTCATGCGGTCTTTAGGGCAGAAAACATCCGGAGAACTCTACCACAACACAAAGATCAAAATAATAAATCATCTATTAATGTTTTAATATGCAGTAAACTGTACAAAATTATCCTGTGAAGTAGTGTGTATAGGTTTGGGGAATTTGGAGGCCAAGTCAACACCTTGATTTCATTGTTGTGTTCCTCAAACCATTCCTGAACCATATTTGTTTTGTGGCGGGGTGCATTATCCTGCTGACAGAGGCCATTGCCATCAGGGAATACCGTTTCAATGATATGCGTAGGTACAGGGTTCCCACACCTTGGTTAACTTCAAAACTTTCAAGGACTTTCCAGGTACAATACCATCAAGTCCAAGCACTTAATTTAGGGACATATTTCAAGTGACAGCAATGTTACATTGTGTTACCTTGTAGATAAATTACTAGACAACCATCCTTTATGTATTAGTTATGCATTAAAGCCAATAAGGCTCTCACTTTGGGCAGATGAAACCGAGGTTTGGGCTTCTGAATGCCAGAAAGAGAGGAATGGAAGTAGCAGAGAAAGGCAGAGTTAAGGCAGTGCCATTCTCAAACCCCTTTGCTAAATCCATTTGTGAGCCGCCCTATACTTGAATCCTCCTTCTGGGCAACAGCAGGACACCAGCTATTTGGTGCACAAAGTCTATTGCCCTCCTCAAAAAGCAATAGCTGGGAGCGGAGCATACAAAGCAGCAGCCTCTCGCAATGCTTGCGGTTACACTGGTGCCAAGCCCAAGGTTCTGAAGTCACCACCAAAAACATGAGACCATAACTCTTATTAACCAAAAGGTATCTCATTAATGTTTTATCATGAAAATTGTACTCACAGAAATGTAGGCTTTTGCTTCAATGTCATTAAGATATAGTTGAAGACTCTTGTCTTTGTTATATAATGCAGTCAGTTTCTTGGACCATATAGATGGCACAAACTCTTTATATTGCAGTTGCCAGTAGAGGCTGAATATCTTGTTCAGGTCCATTGCCAGACAGCTGCAGTCATAAATGATTATTCCAAACTCCTTCATCTGCAAAAATAAAAAAACATACACATCTCATTTCTTATCTTAAAAAGAACATGCACGATTTTACAATTTTAAAATAAATCATGACATGTGATTGTCAAATGTAGTTAGCTGAGTGCTTTCAAAGCCTTTCTAGGTGGCATGCTAATAAAACATTTTCAAGCAACTCTACATTGGTAAACAATATTGGAGAAGGCAGTTCCCTAAAAATGCCCAGGCATCCTTTTGGACTGTAGGCCACCAGGCAATCTTCAGGACGGTGAGGTGGTGGGACTGTTGGCAGGAGGAAAACCAGGGTTGGGAGGCTGTTGTTAAAGGAGAGTCAAGAAGCAAGTGTAGCCATTTTTTAACAACCAAGGCTCTACAAAGTTGTTCCAGGGCAGCGGAGACAAGAAGATGGATAACAAAACTTAACTGTTATCATGTGGACAGTTCTAAGAAAACTGTGTTCCTGTAGCTCAGTGGTAGAGCATTGTATTAGCAAAGCAAATGGATTTTTGGGCTCAATCCCAGGGAACACACTTACTGATAAAGTGTAAACCTTGTAATGCACTGAAAAAATATTGAAACTAGATGAGCTTATGTTGGCTTAAGAAAGCCTAGTCTGAAAGAAAGAGATGGGTAGTTTGATGATAGACAGATAGATAGATAAATAGACAGACAGACTGGTGGGTAGGTAGGACGTTAGGTAGGTAAAGAAAGGTTTTTCTGAGGGTTTTCCTGTCGGCGCCGGTGTGCGTACACTTATAGAAAACAATGTGTTCGATTTTTTTAGAACGGCGCGGCGCTGAACTGCGCGTCCGGTGTGTGACCCCCTTAAGTCTATGGGACTTTTTTGGGACGTTTGATCAGACGGTAAGTCCGATCCCTTAGAAAGATATAGCAACCAATTTCAGTTCAGAACGAAGGTCTGTGCAAATTTTGGTGGCTGTAGCTTAAAAGCTCTGGGAGGAGTTATTGTTTGAAAATTTAGTCTCAGATGAAAAAGAAGACAAATAATAAAAAGTTGAAGTCAAAAAAGTTCTCAAGCCACATAGTAAGTTTACTTTTTACTTAAACACCTAATTCAAGAAAAAATTTAGAAAACATTTCTTACCCCATTGGCAGAATTTTTATGCTTTTTTATATTTTTTGTCTAAACACTAAACTTATTTTCTTAGGTCATTTTGCTCATCAAGAAAATGCTTCCTGATGTAACAATGTTTAGATATTTGTACTGAAAACAAGACAAAAATACTAAGTAAGAAAATCATTTTTTTGCAGTGTTTAGAAACTGAAAACTGAGTTTCCCACCTCAGGTTAAATGACATCATAGTTAAAGTAGGTTGAACCTCCTTATTTGAAATGGGCCCTTGGGCTACAATTGTCACACTATTACTGTTAATATATATATTCAATAAAGACAAATGTATGAATCATGAGTTTTTCTGTACCGTTGAAAATGATCTCCAGTCCATGCCAGCACTTCCCATGTATATGTGCTTTCTGTCCACTACCCAAAAAGAAGAGTTGAGCTGACCTTTATTGAGGGCCTTCATGTTCAGGTAATGCACATCTGCACCTGGAGGAATGTACAGGACAGTTAATGTTAGTGATTATATCAACTAAAAAGCACTAAAAAGCAATTGTCAAAATATACTAGTTAAAAATATAAAAATTTAGGAGTAAAATAATGTTTAAAATGATTCATCTTCCCAAACCAGACAAGCCGAGTACATTAAGATTTTACTATCCAATACAACTTAGCAACTTTAGGGAAATCCTTGATATCTAGGGATCAGTTGCCTCAAAAACCTTTAGCAGAGGCCATCAGATGCCAGAAATATCTGCATTACATTATTAATTTTAAATAAAAAAAGATTTTTAATACACTCTATTTTCAGCCAATCATACATTTAACTACAGTCGAATGATGCATAGAAATATTAAGAAGTCGTTCAATCTTGAAAAAGCTTAGGTACTATTGACCTAACAAAAGGAACCCAGGACTACAACCTTGAGTGAATACTCATCTCCTATGGTGCTTCAGAACATCCAATGACCATAACCCCAACCAGAACAGCCTAAAACCTTGATATGGTTTTTGACAACCACCTGCAGGTTTGCATTATACAATATCAGGAAAATCAGGTCTTAACCAATTGAGCACAACTCCTTGTCCAGGCCCTGGTCATTTCTAAACTGTACTTTTGCAATGCTCTTCCCTCTGATCTTCCTGCAAAGGCAATCAAACCACTCTAAATCATTTAAAATGCAGCAGCTTGACGGGTTTCTAAAAATATATGCATTTAATCTTCATTGCCCAGTAATGTCTTTCTGAGTGTTTCTATACCTAAGCCTTTCTGATCTTGGGTCCAGACCCGGAGAGCTCTATAAGAGCAATATGTGAGTTCAAATCCAGAGTTCAAACATTGTAATTAAAGAAATTACAACGAATAAATATGCTACTATATACTAACCATGCTGCATGAGAACCTTGAGCTCTGAGGAATTAGAAGGTCCACTGACCACCCTTAAATTGACTGACTGAGACCTGAGAAGCATCAGTCGATGAAATAAAATCTCACCCTGAGGATCACAGAAGAAATATTTTATATTATTTCTAATTATATTGGGACAAATCTTGCTCTCTTTAAAATATTCTCTCTATAAATTATTCTGTTTTACATGCAGATATAATTTTATGGATGAAAGGAATAGTTAAAATGTGAATATTATTAGAGAACATGAAGAGATGAAAAACACTATTTTCTGTTACAGACTTTCACATACCATCTTAAGGTTATAAAAACATAAAAAAATTCAATCCATAATTTGATTTTCAAAGATTTATTATAACAACTGATTATTTTTTGTTTTTTAAATGCAATAAATCTATTGAATCAATATATAAATGTACATTCATCTTTTCCATGTTATATTCATTTAGTTGACTAGTGGTATACACTGATAAAAAATAAACATTAATGGCTGTAAAATGTTTTGGTCCTGCTCCATTTTTGTTGGCTTTGAGTAAAATAATGGAATGTTTTTCATAAGATCCCCTGGGGTCAATGTGTTAACATGACAGAAACTTGACGCTGTCGGGAGAACAAGCAACAGCCGGCATTTTTCTTCTCGCATTAATTATTAGATTTTGATGGCTTACATTTCTTTCCCATCACAGAAAACTATCATCAATGCCATCAAAAGTATTTATTTTTTTGTTTGTTTGTTGATCACGAAGCTAGGGATTCCGTGTGTATTCAACATGCCGCCATTGTTTGTTTACAATATGTGGAATGGTGCGCTGTGATTTGTTGAGCGGATTTATTGCATTCTGCAGAGAAGGAGCAGTGGCGTTTATCGCGTTTTGGGAAAAAAAGGGATAAAAGATGACAGAATAACACGGCGGATATATAACACAGTAAGAATGTACTTTTTAATACTAATCTGATACAATACTGATTTTAGCGGTAACACTTTTTTTTAAATGGCGTTAATCATGTTTTGGAACCAAACTCTTCATATGTTATATATGAATATATACATTTATATATCTTCATATATATATATATATATTTAATTGCAGTAAATGTTACCTGCTTGTCTTGAGGAAGTTGAAACGCATTCTTGGTAGAGTATAGATCCCAAACTGGTGATACAATCTCAACCAGTCGATGTGCTTTGTCTAAAAGGTCATGAAGTCCAGCGGTCAGTGGAATGGTGCCTTTATACGGAACGGTAACAACATCTGGAATATTCTCCACAAGGACAAATCTGTAATTGCAATAGAATCTACATTAATGTAAATATGGAAAATAAATATTTCTGAACATTGTTGATGATGATCATTGTAAAGTTTTATGCCAACACACCAAAGCATTGTTGGATATAGCCTGAGATAATTTTTTGCATCTTATTTGTCATATGAAGTGTAACAAAGGGCAGTCTGGCAGGGAAGAAAAGAGGATCCAGATGCAGTTTTGGGTTTACAAATGGTGGCACTGACAAACAAACATTTATCAAAAACAAATGTGATAAACCAACATGATATCACAAAGTTCTGTGGGATCAGGTTGGATAAACAGAACACTACAGGGATTGACACCCTCATAAGTGACAGAGCACTTCCAGATGTTCCTAACCAGATGAAACCAGTCCTGATTTTTCGTCAGGTAGAAAATAGTGAAAATGTATTTTAAACAGGGTGGTTATATTGTCAAAAGTTGAGCTACAAAACAGGTTAGCTGTTTATGAATTTCGGTGATGACACGAAAAATATTTGGAACGAATTAGGAACATATATATTTGTTTCTGACACGATTTTCTCTTTTGTGATTTAATATTATGGTTGGTGTTCACGTTCAAATGATAAAAGAGAGATTCCTGAAACTAATGATATAAGAATCATCAGGTTTTCTGTACCTAAAGTAAATACAGAGATGACCAAAGTCAAAGTAAGCAGGTATATCTGTGCAAAATAATAAAGCGTAGTGTCTTTAAAATCATTGTTTTTCTTATAATAAATTAACGTTTAAGGAATTGTATATAAAGCTTAATTTTTACAATTTACAATAACAAAATATGTCATTTGTCGTTTTTTTTTGGTCATGACTACTTTGATGTGCTAAATCTCTTACTCTCAGGGTAATATATATTGCCCTTATGTTCATAAGCCAGTGAGATAGCATCCACTATCCATCGGCTCAGAGTCTGCTTGGTTGCCGGTAAACCTTTTCTTGGTGAACCAAACCACACAAACAACTGCTTGGACTTCCTCCACTGAGCAGCCCTGTGCATATGTGTCCAGTGCTCACACGGGGGGAGGACAAAGGGCCTGCAAAACAATGGGACTCGGCACAGTGTAGGTTAACGCTCAAACTGATTTTGCCAAGTGAGAGATGTCCTCAGGGCAACATATTGCAGAGCCTTTGGTTAACTGAGACAGTTTCGGAGCACTTGCGCTTTTCTCCCATTGTTACCTCATTTGTAAGTCACTTAAGATAAATGAATCTGCTAAATGACTATTATTGACTACAGAAACATGACTAATGAAACATGACTGCCCTCTACTGGTCATGTCTTCCTTGTGTCAGAGTGTCACTCGTTGTCCCACATCACACTGTGTGAAGGATCGCATTGAGGCGCATTTCTAATCACCATATCTGTGAAAAAAGATCTGAAGATAGATGCATTGTCAAAGTGTTTTGTGTGGGGTGATGGGCTGGGAAAACCAGGATTAAGAACGCCTCCTAACAACATCATTGAAAAAGACAGACGACACACAGCGACGCACAGTGAGGCTTTGTGCAAATCTTACTGACCAGTTCATCACAGATATTTGCAAGGATATCATAAAAATTCTCTGTAGACGGCTCTGAGCTAGTTAATGGTCGATGTTCTTTTACAGTAAGATCATTTTCTGAAGTAGCATATGTTCTTTCATTAACGTGTTAAGAAACTGTGTTTTTGGGCATAAAAGTAAAGCTGCACAGACTTTGCTTAGGGCAAAGAAAATAAACAGAATTCACAAGAGAGTGGTGATAGTTTAGTGGTTAAGGATGTGGACTGTTTAAGGCTGTGCATTTTCATAGTCAACAAGACATTGTCTTTGTCTTTAATTAAAAGTGGCTTTTGATTAGAAATGTCAAGCAGTCTTTTCTAATACTGCTGCTAAATCATGTTGATCTGATCATGGGTAGTCAGAGCACAAGCTCTTATAAAGCCATTTTACACAAACCCTGCCAAGCATTTAGTTAGACACTTAACAACTTTAGATCAATACACTTTTCAAATACTGCTATTGCCAACCATATAATTTAGCATTTAAGACTAAAGTGCTTTAAGTTCCAATGAAGAATTTATATGCGTGTTAACACTTTATTACCATTGTAGATAGCATGGCTGTAGCCAGCCAAGTAGTGGGGGTTCTTTTTTCAACAAGTCAACGCTTTTAAAGTTTTCCTCTCATTATTTATTTTAATGATTATTATTATTATAAATATGTTGCATGCAAGAATTACAGAAGTGGTGCTTTTAACAAGATTAGGGCTTCAGTATAGTATGAGTTAGATAATTTTTATTTTGAGGGGATTAATTATTGCAAGGCTCAATGCAACGGTCACTTGCCCCACCACAAAAAAGCACTATATAAAACAGGCCTGATTAGGCTGTTGTTTTAATTGTGTTTGACCCATGTAACCATAATATGGTTATGACTATTTCTGAAAGGGGTATATCACACAATAATGTGCTGCATACAAATACCTAATTTTGTCTGTTACAAGTGTCCCAATGTAATGTGAGCTAGGATTACTACCAGTGTGTGAGCCTGCATACACAATATACTGATCACAACTTGGGGAGCTAGGGAGCGGATTGAGACACAGCCTCTGTAACAGGGTAACTTGTTTCTCTTATGATGAACTTGGCCAACTTGGTCTAACTTGCGGATCATGTCTACAATGGCCAAACAGTACTTTTGACATTAGGGGTTCGACCTTGGGAGATTGATCACTCTGATACTATCTGAAAATGGTCAGTGAATGATGAATGAACATTGGCGAATGAAATTTGCATACCGTGACTCCACCCAGGAGATCCGGGTATATAAGGAGGTTGGTATGCATCATTCATTCAGATTTAGGCTGAGGAGCCGAGATAGGAACGGCTGATTAGCGGTCAGTAAGTGTTGTGGCAGGAGGAACACAATCTCGTTCCCTCCATTAGGGAACGGTGAATGCATGCGAAAATTTCCACAGACACGGTGTTAAAAACCTTTAGTTGGGGGAACCCTATAAGCAAATGTATGGGGAGGCAGACAATGTTAGTAAGCTTCCAGCACACAAGAGAAGTCAGCTGTACCAGAGACTTCTACTACGGTCATGAAACCTCCTACAGGGGGAGAGCAGCTTCTGCAACCTTGAGACAGGGACAGACTGAAGGGGAGGACTCTGCACTGAAATGCCCACCCCTTGAAAGCAGATGTCACCAGGTGACGATTTGGGAGGGCGGAACCAAAAGTAAGGTAGATGGGTTCCGCCTGGACGACTGATTCCGAACACCGGAATTTCCGGGGTTTCCCCGAACACCAAATAAAGCCAGATTATGCACAGGTGAAGGCGATTAATACAGCGATTACTGATATGTCAACTAGGAGGGAAGGCAGAGTACAAAAGGACCTTTGAAGACATCAAACGGTGTGCTTTGTGTGTGCTCTGTTGCTGCTGTGCAGAGAGCGAAGAGAATATTGGGCGATTTCACTTGTGAGTGGGCTGAACACAAGGTCATTGTATGCATTGGTGCATGGGCATATTGAAAACGAAGTGTGAGTAACAGTCAATGTATACTTACGAAATATTCAGAAGAAGAGTTACTTGGTGTGTATTGTGAGTGTGTTGAAGGTTACCGGCCCCACTGCGGAGGGAAACGTGGGCGAGCCGTAAGGGTAACCAGGAGCATACAGGGGTTTGCTGATTATATTTACGTGCCAACATTGTCTCTCTGTGGCAAGGACAACGCCCAACCAGCCTCACGAGGGGTCTGAGTCCAGCCGGCCAAGTCTTTAACTCACGTGAAGTGTGTGCAGAGTGCTGTAGGTGAGTTGTGAATTATATTGTATGTTTACACTAAAGCGTGCTGTGTATGCTGTGCTTATAGTGACCGAAGCCGCCCTGGCCCAGTGCAGATCGTGAGTAGTCAACAGCACGTTGAGGCCTGAACCACACGAGAGGAGGCAACTAAAACTTTGATCCCCTGTGTGCAAGTAAAAGCCTGCGCCAACCCAGAAAGCAGGCAGTGGTGAAGCTCAGCGGTATATCAGCGTGAGTAGCGATTAAAGTGCACCGTACGGACCGAGGGTCATTGTTGTGAATAGATCTGCTTAGAAGAACTATCTGTGTGTGCGGAGCCTTGTCGAGAGTTCGCCCCAGCTTAAAGGAATAGTCTACTCATTTTCAATATTAAAATATGTTATTACCTTAACTAAGAACTGTTGAATCATCCCTCTGTCATCTGTGTGTGTGCACGTAAGCGCTGGAGCGCGCTGCGACGCTACGATAGCATTTAGCTAAGCCCCATTCATTCAATGGTACCATTTAGAGATAAAGTTAGAAGTGACCAAACACATCAACGTTTTTCCTATTTAAGACAAGTAGTTATACGAGCAGGTTTGGTGGTACAAAATAAAACATAGCGCTTTTCTAAGCGGATTTAAAAGAGTAACTGTTCTGGATCATTCATTAATGAAATTAATATTTGCTAATTGATTCCAATACTATTATATAGTAGCTTTCTTTAAAAAATACAGTTACTGATGGACAGTTAAATTCAGTTAATTGCATCAATCAAATTTAGAACAACACAGAAGGAGCTTGAAGCAGCATTGATTTTGTGATCCTCTGTAGAAAGCATTGTCTGTAAGTTTGTGATTAATTTTTATTCAGTTTGTTAAATTTACTATTTATAAAGCGAAGTAGTGTGGAATTTCAGCTATTTTAGAACTATATTCAATGAATTCATGTTAGTGTTATGTTTTTGGAGATAACTAAGTAGTTGTATTGTATTTACATCTCCTTTCTGTAGTTTCACTCTGTTTTTCGACATATTCATCGTGGTGTGGAATAAAGCAACATTCTCCCACAAGCGTATGTGTTGGAAAGAGTTTATCTGTCTGTCTAACTTTGGGAAGAGTGACGCCATTGTGAGGGCAGAACAGTGAAAAGACATACTCAACAGTGATTACAACAACAGTCAATGAACTTCCTTCTTCTCAAACAATCTACAGTAAAATGCTATCAAAGGAAAACATAAGCCTTGCAACCAGGTCAGTGTGTTCACATTCACACAATTCATCAAGATCAACACATTCAAGAAGATCAGCAGCCAGTCTTGTAGCAATAGAGGCTCGAGCTAAAGCTGAAGCTGCCCGAGCGAGAGCAGCATATTCCCAAAGAGAGATTGAAATTAAAGTAAAGAAAGCTCAACTACAGGTAGAAGAGACACGCTTAGAGGCTACATTAGAAGCACTCCAGCAAGAGAAAGAGGCAGAAGCTGCCTTAGCTGAAGCTACAGCATATGAAGCCATTGATGGAGCCGACATAGAAAAGTCATCTGAAAATGAATGTAAACAAAAGAGCTCAAATTTCTACGCACTTAAGCGGACTGATGAATATGTTCAGGATCAAAATGCTTACAAAAATAGGCATCATCAAGCTTCAATACATACACCACTACTTCAGTCGGCTGACAGAGAACAACAGCAAAATGCTCTTCCATCTTACAGGCAGTCTACTCAATATTCTCAAGAAACACCTCAGCATGTCAAATTACACAGTGAGCCACTCTTTCAGTCACATAACACACATGACAGTATTCGACCTATCAGAGTACCTGAAAAAGAAGAAAATATTCAAGATACAATAACTCATTACACTCAGCCATCGAATGTCTGTACCTCAAACAGGAATTACTCACCTGATGTGGGAAATGAGCCACATGCTGCAAAACCTGAAAACTCAGAGATATTAAATTTAGCCAAGTTCTTAGCACGCAGAGACCTGCTCACTGCTGGACTCATAAAGTTTGATGACAAACCAGAGAATTACTTGGCATGGAAATCAACATTCTCAAATGCAATAGAAGACCTTAACTTAAAACCTTCTGAAGAGCTCGACTTGCTGACTAAGTGGCTTGGTCCAGAATCAGCCGAACACGCTCGCCGAATAAGATCAGTTCATATTAACTATCCTGCCGTCGGGCTCAGTAGAATTTGGGAAAGACTGGAGCAGTGCTACGGCTCTGCAGAAGCTATAGAGTCAGCACTCCTAAATAAAGTTGACTGCTTTCCTAGAATCTCTAATAGGGACCCACAGTGTCTCAGGGAACTAGCAGATTTACTGTCAGAGATTGAATCTGCCAAAATGGATGGATACTTACCTGGTTTGTCTTACCTGGACACTGCACGAGGCATTGCCCCTATACTTGAGAAGCTGCCATTTGCCCTCCAGGAGAAGTGGATGCGACAAGGCTCTAGATATAAGCAAGAACACAATGTGAGCTTTCCTCCCTTCTCATTTTTCTCCACCTTCATCAGAAATGAGGCTCATATGAGAAATGACCCCAGTTTTAAATTCAATCTGCCAAACACAATGCAACCCACAGGACAGAAGTTTTCCTCCAGAGAAAAAAGACTACCTGTTGCTGTGCACAAGACTGAAGTAGAGCATGGAATTCCTACAGTAAAATCTAAGCTGGTTGGAGAAGACTTCAGCAAACAGTGTCCAATTCATAAAAAACCACACCCGCTCCACAAATGCAGAGGCTTTAGAGAAAAACCCATAGATGAGCGCAAAGCCTTTTTAAGGGAACACGCTATATGTTTCCGCTGCTGCTCTTCAACATCTCACCAAGCCAGGAATTGTACCTCAACCATTCAGTGTTCAGAATGTGACAGTGAAAGACACATAGCAGCCCTTCATCCTGGTCCAGCGCCCTGGTCTAAAAATGAAATGGTCAGACCTGTGATACACCATGGCGGGGAGGATGATGAAAAAACCATAACAACTGTCGCCACATCCAGCTGCACAAAGGTCTGTGGTAATGGTTTCAGAGGAAGATCATGCTCCAAGATCTGCCTAGTTAATATATATTGTAAAGATCAGCCTCAAATAAAGTTGAAAACCTATGCTATTCTAGACGACCAGAGTAACAAGTCTTTAGCAAAATCCACCTTCTTCGACAAATTTCATGTCATTGACCATGCATCTCCTTACACACTGAAGACATGTACAGGTACATCAGAAATCTTAGGACGCAGAGCAAAGGGTTTCATTATAGAATCAATCAATGACAGTGCCAGTTTTACACTTCCCACACTTATTGAGTGTAATGAACTACCCGACAACAGAGCTGAAATCCCTACTCCTGATGCTGCTTGGAACCATGCTCACCTGAAATCAGTAGCTGATAAGATACCTCCACTTGACCCTGAAGCTGAGATCCTTCTTCTTCTTGGAAGAGACATCATTGAAGTGCACAAAGTATTGGAACAGTGCAATGGTCCTCGACATGCTCCTTTTGCTCAGAAGTTAGCTTTGGGATGGGTAATAATAGGAGATGTCTGTCTGGATGGTGCCCACAAACCATGCAAAGTTAATACTTTCAAAACAAGCATTTTCATGAATGGACGCCCAAGCCAAATGGAACCCTGTGAAAACAATATTCAAATCAAAGATAAGTTTTGTCATTACAATGAACATCTGACTTCACTGGCACCATCTTTGAAACTACAATTTGCAACAACACACAAAAAGAGCAATACAACAGATATCTTCCAGTCCACAAAAGATGATGACAAACTAGCTCCATCAATGGAAGATCTCGCCTTTCTGAAGATTATGCAAAAAGAAGTATATCAAGATGAATCAAACAGCTGGGTTGCTCCACTTCCTTTTCGCAGCCCACGTCAAAGACTTCCTAATAACAGACAACAAGCAAGTAACCGGCTCCAATCACTCACACGTACGCTGAAAAAACACCCACGCATGAAGGACCATTTTCTGGAGTTCATGACTAAGATGTTTGAAAACAGGCATGCAGAACCTGCACCACCTCTTTCCAAAAATGAAGAGTGCTGGTACCTTCCAATCTTTGGGGTCTATCACCCACAAAAACCAGATCAAATTAGGGTTGTCTTTGATTCCAGTGCTCAATATCATGGAGTATCTTTGAATAGTGTCCTCCTTACTGGGCCCAACATGAATAACAGCCTGCTTGGAGTGTTGCTGCGCTTCAGAAAAGAAAAGGTTGCCATAACAGCTGACATCCAGCAAATGTTTCATTGCTTTGTAGTCAAAGAAGACCACCGCAACTTCTTACGTTTCCTCTGGTACCGTAATAATGACCTAGAAAATGAAGTTGTGGAATTCAGAATGCGAGTGCATGTCTTCGGCAACAGTCCCTCACCAGCTGTGGCCATGTATGGGCTCAAGAAAGCTGCCTTGGAAGGGGAGAAGGAACATGGTTCAGATGTAAAACAGTTCATTGAGAGGAACTTTTATGTCGATGATGCTCTGGTATCCCTACCTACCGAACAGGAAGCCATCACACTCCTTAGAAATGCCCAAACCATACTGGCAGCTTCAAATCTTCGCCTACACAAGATAGCCTCAAACAAAATTGAAGTAATGAGAGCATTCCCTCCGGACGATTTAGCAGAGAACCTGAAGGACTTAAACCTTGCTGTTGACCTTCCTCATATGCAGAGAAGCTTAGGGGTCAGCTGGGATGTTTCAAAAGACAACTTCACCTTTCAGGTGCCAGATGATGAGAAACCTTACACAAGACGTGGAATCTTGTCTACAGTGAACAGTCTGTTTGATCCATTTGGATTTGCAGCACCTGTAATCATTAAAGGTAGATCTTTACTCAGGGAGCTCACCATGGAGACATGTGACTGGGATGCTCCTCTGTCAGACAACATGTTCAACGAATGGAAAACATGGAGAAATTCATTGAAAGAACTGGAGAAAATGACAATCTCCAGAGCATACACCCCCACAACTCTCAGTAATGCACAGAAAAAGGAAATGTGCATTTTCAGTGATGCCTCTATAACTGCTATCGCTGCTGTTGCTTATTTAAAGACCACTGATTCAGATGGCAAAATAAATGTTGGGTTTATTTATGGAAAAGCCAAGCTCACTCCTCGTCCTGGACTTACAATTCCAAGGCTAGAGTTATGTGCAGCGGTATTTGCAGTAGAGATAGCTAAAACTGTCACAGATGAGATTGATGTCAAATTTGATGCAGTCACTTTCTACTCAGACAGTAAAGTTGTCCTTGGATACATTCACAATGAATCCAGAAGATTTTACGTGTATGTGAACAATCGAGTACAGCGTATAAGGAGATCCACCTCTCCTGAGCAGTGGAAATATGTCCCTACTAACCACAACCCTGCTGATCATGCTTCAAGATCAGTCTCAGCTGAAAACCTAATAAACAGCACATGGCTGACAGGACCAGCATTCTTGTACAAGTCACTTGAACATGAAGCAACAACTTCAACTACAATAGGCTTAGTTGATCCTGAATCCGATGCTGAGATTCGACCCGAGGTCAGTGTTTGTGCTACTGAAGTCGTCTTTCATAAACTAAACACTTCATACTTTGAGAAGTTCTCAGACTGGCAACGTCTTATAAATACTATTTCAAGGCTAAAACACATCACCCACTCCTTTAGCAATGACAACAAATCAAAGGAATGCAGAGGATGGCACATTTGTCATAAGCCACATTCAGTAGAAGATCTGCAAAGTGCTAAGGATCTCATAATACGCAGCCTGCAACAGGAGACTTTTCAGGATGAACTAAGGTGCCTTGAGAGAAAAACACATGTTTCTAAAAACAGTCCTCTCTTCAATCTGTGCCCATACATTGATGAGTCGGGCCTACTTAGGATTGGAGGCCGCTTATCCCAATCAGCCTTTGAGAAAAATGAAGTCAACCCTTTAATCTTACCTGGTCGCAGTCACGTCACAACCTTACTCATTCGACATTATCACTCTCAGGTTCAACATCAAGGACGCCATTTCACAGAAGGTGCCTTAAGAGCTGCAGGTCTGTGGATTATTGGTGGAAAAAGAAGAATTAGTAGCATTATCCATCATTGTGTCACCTGTCGAAAACTGAGAGGAGAGATAGAAACACAAAAAATGTCTGACTTACCTGTGGACCGCCTCAGTACTGATCCTCCATTCTCTTATGTCGGATTGGATGTATTTGGACCATGGAAAATCACATCACGACGAACCAGAGGAGGTCTCGCTAACAGCAAACGCTGGGCAGTACTCTTCACATGCATGAGCACAAGAGCTATACATATTGAGGTGATTGAATCACTAGACACTTCAAGCTTCATAAATGCTCTACGAAGATTCTTCTCCATTCGCGGACCAGCTAAACAGATTAGATCTGACTGTGGAACAAACTTTGTTGGGGCAAGTAAAGAACTGAAATTCAGTACAGACACAAATAACAAAGAAATACAGAATTTCCTAAGTCACAACGGCTGCACTTGGAGTTTCAACCCACCACACTCATCACACATGGGAGGCAGCTGGGAACGCATGATAGGCATCACCAGGCGGATCCTTGATGCTATGTTACTGAATATTAGTCAAGTAAAATTCACCCATGAAGTCCTCATCACATTCATGGCAGAGGTTTCAGCTATTGTAAATGCTCGTCCATTAATACCAGTATCAACGGATCCAAACAATCCACTCATCCTATCCCCAGCAACACTTCTCACACAAAAGACTGGCACACTTCCACCTCCAAATGGCAACTTCAATGAAAAAGACCTCCACGTTTGCCAGTGGAGACAAGTTCAAAGTTTAGCCAACACCTTTTGGCATCGATGGAGAAGGGAATATTTAAGCACTCTTCAAAATAGGAGAAAGTGGCAAAGAGAAGAACGTAACCTTCAACATGGAGACATAGTCCTCCTCAAGGAAGGTCAAGTTAAAAGAAATGACTGGCCCATGGGCATTATACAAAAGAGTTTCCCAAGTAACGATGGAAGAGTCAGGAAGGTTGAAGTTAAGACAATAAAAGATGGAATACCAAAGGTCTACTTACGTCCCATCTCCGACACAATCATTCTCCTGCCATCAAAGATGGAATAAGAGGTGTCGTGTTCAATGATGACATCCTACAGATGCCAGGCGGGGAGTGTTCTGGATCATTCATTAATGAAATTAATATTTGCTAATTGATTCCAATACTATTATATAGTAGCTTTCTTTAAAAAATACAGTTACTGATGGACAGTTAAATTCAGTTAATTGCATCAATCAAATTTAGAACAACACAGAAGGAGCTTGAAGCAGCATTGATTTTGTGATCCTCTGTAGAAAGCATTGTCTGTAAGTTTGTGATTAATTTTTATTCAGTTTGTTAAATTTACTATTTATAAAGCGAAGTAGTGTGGAATTTCAGCTATTTTAGAACTATATTCAATGAATTCATGTTAGTGTTATGTTTTTGGAGATAACTAAGTAGTTGTATTGTATTTACATCTCCTTTCTGTAGTTTCACTCTGTTTTTCGACATATTCATCGTGGTGTGGAATAAAGCAACATTCTCCCACAAGCGTATGTGTTGGAAAGAGTTTATCTGTCTGTCTAACTTTGGGAAGAGTGACGCCATTGTGAGGGCAGAACAGTAACTATATTTTATGGCGTAATAGCACTTTTGGGAGTACTTCGACTCGGCGCAGTAACACCCTCCCTCTCCCATTATGAGAGTGAGAAGGGGAGCGGACTTTTCAGGCGAGTCGAAGTACTCCCAAAAGTGCTATTACGCCATACAATATAGTTCCTCTTTTAAATCCGCTTAGAAAAGCGCTATGTTTTATTTTGTACCACCAAACTTGCTCGTATAACTACTCGTCTTAAATAGGAAAAACGTTGATGTGTTTGGTCACTTCTAACTTTATCTCTAAATGGTACCATTGAATGAATGGGGCTAAGCTAAATGCTATCGTAGCGTTGCAGCGCGCTCCAGCGCTTACGTGCACACACACAGATGACAGAGGGATGATTCAACAGTTCTTAGTTAAGGTAATAACATATTTTAATATTGAAAATGAGTAGACTATTCCTTTAAGACTCCTGTCATCAAAAAGGAGGGGGAGCCTGGGAAGCGTTCGGCTCCGCGTCACCTGACCCACCAGTCCCCACGACACCTAAGAAGCCTAAGCAGACAGGTGAAGGTATATTTTGTACAGCCGTCGTGGTGAAAGCCCACTGCCTGGAGGAGCGTTGGAAAAGCCCAAGTCTTGTGAGTAACTTACCTTTGTGGTGTGTAATCTACCTTTGCTTACAGTGATACCTCGAAGAGGAACGAACAGTCTAAATAGTGTGAACCACTTACCTTTGCTCCAGTGAATGCCCCGAAGTGAATGAAAAGCCCAAGTCTTGTGAGTAACTTGCCTTTGTGGTGTGTAACCTACCTTTGCTTACAGCGACACCTCGAAAAGGAACGAACAGTCACAATAGCGTGAACCACTTACCTTGCTCCAGTGAACATCCTGAAGTGAACGAAAGGCCCACGTCTTGTGAGTAACTTACCCTTGTGGTGTGTAACCTACCTGTGCTTACAGCAACACTCGGAAGAGCCGATGACAGGTTCCAGTCTGAGAGGACATTTACCTTTGGGCACTAACTCGCCTCTGTGGAACGTGGAAGACCTCCCAAGTGCCCAGCAAAGTCCCAGTAGAGAGGACCTACGAGAGAGAGAGAGAGGCGAGGGTGTTAGGCAAGTAGGGACCAAGTTCCGGACCAAGCCATTAATTGTGTTTTCCCTGTTCTGCCTCCAGGAAGAAGCGGAGGGCGCCACGGATTGCAGAAAGAGTCCTGGAAAGGAGTCCCGGCCCCCGCTCCACAGTTGAAAGAGCCCTGGAGGCGAGAAGCAGTAGCTTGTTTTAAACTGCCCTTCCCCTTTTCCCCCTGCTTTTAAATATTTAATAAAGTTACATTTTAATTTTAGTATACTCGTCTGTCTGGTCATTGGGGTGGTCTTGGGAACCTCCTCGAGGTGGAAAGCTAGGAAGGGGCGTGACCCTTTATCTATCTCGGGTCCGCTCCGACCTGTGACACAAACAACAGGAAAGGTTTATGTCAAGGAAGAATCGAGATGTAAAAGTAAGAATCCTTCATGTCTATAGCCGCAAACCAATCCTGGTAGAGAATATACATGAGAAGGTGAGCATTCTAAACGGGAGCCTGTGAAGTGCTCGGTTGAGAACACACAAATCCAGAATCGAGTGTAACCCTGGGGGTTCTTGGCAAACTAGTGTGATGGTGGCGTCCTCCTAGGGTTAGATCTCTTAAGACTCTCTGATGTTGAGAAAGTTTGGCAGGCCAGGGGCAGGTGGGGGGCGGGCCCTCAAAGGTTGAGGGTCGAGTTAGGATGTGCTTAATTGCCTCAATCTTATTTTTTTACCGTCAAGAATCTTCTAGGCAAAGTCCTTGAAAATCTCACCAAATTTCAGGTCACCCTGAGAGATGGGGGCATCTCAATCATTATAATAATGCACTCATATGATTCATTGAGTGATTGGTCTCCCGAGGTTGAACCCCTAGTGTCAGAGCGACAGAAAGGGAACTGTATTTTTTTGTGAAGTATGTTGGGAAGAGCTACAGTGATTAAGAAGGAATGTATTCTTAGATTCTAATAGGATTTTGGTTTATTACATGAAGAGAAAATAAAATTAATAGATTAAAATAAGTCAATAAATTCACTTAATTGATAATATGGTAATATGGAAAATTCAATCCCAAGGGTGCAGTTTCCCGGACAGAGTTTAGATTAATCCAGGACTAGACCTGGTTATATAACGACATTTAAGTAGTTTTTTCAAACATCCCTTACAAACAAAATAATACTGATGTGCATCTTGGGACAAAACAATGACATTGATATGTGTTATGATATGTTAGTGCAAGTTGTTTTTAAAATAACACAGCTCAAATATGCATTTTAGTCTGGGACTAAGATAAACCTTGTCCGGAATGAGTTACAATATTTAGTTTTGTGGTTTACTCTGTGGTGATAGGTAACAAATGGTTTGAAGTTTATTGAAAGTAAACTAAATTGGTTGTAAAGTAAATATTAGTTAATATAGGCCTAGTTCTTCATGAGGTACACAGCATTCAGTAGTAAATAATGGCTATTAAATAAGTAACAAGTAACTAACTGTTACTTATCCCAAAGAGAAGTATGTTATTACTACTGATTAGTTAATCACTCCTCCTTATTAGTTATCAGTTTTGACTTTTGTACTAATGTAGCACTAACAATTTGTTCTGGATTAGTTCCTGTGTGGGTTTTGCTTACTGGCATGTTTTGCTGCAGTTGTCATCAGTGATACCATCGTCTTCATCCCCCCAAACATCTACAGCAGAGAATATTAATGCTAAAAGGACAGCACAGCAACCCACCAGAGCGAAGATCACAATGCATTTCTGCTGAGACTGCAAGAAATCACAGAAAGAAAGCGAAACACTTACATATTAGAATACATATTTTTTATTACAAACATTTATCCAACTAAGACTCCCATGAAAGTCTCTAATGGATAAAAACTGTTACACATGCATAAAAACAAACATTTTGATTCAAGAGAATTAAAGCAGAGCAGCACATGTATTGACCACAAATACTATTTAGGAAGCTACTTTTCCATTGATATAAAGAAAACCAACGTGCAGGCTTATGCAAAGTAAAACATTGGTAAACATAAATGCCATTTATTGTAGACCTGGTGCTGTTTTCCTTTACGGAGCTCTGTTATCTTGGGAGTGTTACGTCAACCTAAGTTGCCGTCAGGTATCTGTATGTTCTGTGTGAAGACTGACTAGGGGTAAAGACCTGCAACTCTGCTTGCACTACTTGATCAAGCAAGGAAACCGACAAGGCACTTGAATATCCCTTCCGTATTACTAATAACTGTAATTTTTCTATTTGTTCTTTTTCTTTTCCTATCTTTAATATGCGCTTCCAGCATATTACTATGAACCGTTACATGCATTACTTACTTTTCAAATGCAAGAAACTATGAACTCACACCAATGTGTGACCCATCAGCACCTCACCTCCCCAACTTCTCTCGTAGGCATCAATAACCACTGAAAGGTAAGAAAGTATTCTCTTTATAGTCCGTTTCACTAAGATCTCTAACGATTACTAATGTAATAAATTAATCTCTCATATATGTCATAATTTGGCCTTGGTTGCATATGATGTTTTTTCTTATTAGAAATGTGACCATTATCATCTCGTAAATAACTTAGATGTATTGGGGAATTTGGCTATAGCAGTGGCGTAGCCATAATTTTTATGTTGATGGCCATGTTAAATGAGCAGGCTGCTCTATATCACATGTAGGCTATAATGTCTGTATTAAATGTGCACATTTTCAAGTCTTTGAAACCCATTTTGTGGATTCACACTTCTACAATCAGCGGTCACCCAAGAGATGCATACAGTGGGGAAAATAAGTATTTGACACATCAGCATTTTATCAGTAAAGGGATTTCTAAGTGGGCTAGTGTCACAGAATTTCCACCAGATGTAGCCATCAAGCCAAATATTGAATTCATACAAAGAAATCAGAACATTTAAGTATACAAGTTGAGTCATAATAAATAAAGTAAAATGACAGAGGCAATAAGTATTGAACACACTTTATTTAATACTTTGTAGAATAGCGTTTGTTGGTGATTACAGCTTCTAGACGCGTCTTGTATGGAGAGACCAGTCGTCAGGAGTGATCCTGGCCTATTCTTTCACACAAATGGTCTTTAAATCTTGAAGGTTCCTTGGGCATCATTTATGAACTTTGATCTTCGGTTCTCTCCCTATATTTTCTGAGGGATTTATATGGAATAAATTTCCCGCCAAATGTATTGAGGTCACGGTTCAAAAAATAATATGCGTGAATGAAAAAATAATAAGCGCAAATTTGATCTTTAAACAGAATTAAAATTAAATTGCACAAAACTGAAAAACGAATGCAAAGTTATCCAAATTGCATACAAAATGACATTTTCTTTGTTTATATTACTCCTTTATTTCTTCTCTCTAATATTTTCTGCTCATATTTATTTGTTTTGTATGCTTGTGCTGTTTTTATTCTCGCTCTTATTTCCACACTCTGCGCTTGCTTTTCCAAAAGTTGCCGTTAGAGTTTCATGCAAATCAGGGCGGACTTAAGCGTCACCATTGGTCCGCTAGTTGTAGATTGACAGCTCCTTTAGCCAATCAGTTGAAGAGGAAGTTGACGTCACTCCAGTGCGACTCCCGGCTGCATAGTCGTGCAGGAGAGGATGGATAACCGTCAGCTGGCAAATATTAGACAATTAAATATCATTAAACAAAATATTGTTAGTGTTTGACAGAAATACACTTATGTCTGTTGTGAGTACTCTTTGTCAGTTCTTTAAGATAATGTGTCATCCAAGTAAATGAAAGTCTGTTAACACGAATCCTTTTAGCTAGTTTAGGTTTAGGCAGTGGAGTGAGTCTTTGCAGTTTAAGGCTAAAATGAATTACATACATTGGCTTTACACATTCTATGCTCAGTACACTATAATGATAAAGTGATAATAGTTAAGTTATGTGCAAACGTATACAGTATAAAACTAAAAATATTACGATATCATAAGCATTCAGACCTTTCATAGATGGCTGTCTGCTTTTTAGGACAAATATATTTATGAAATTACCATTGGTAGACTTCAGCCAAGTTGTACATCTGAACGATCTTGACTAAAAAAAAAACATAATAGCAAACGGCCTGAATATCAGTGTGGTGCTTCAGGTTTTTATTTTGAATAAATGTACAGTAGTTATAACATGTTATAAAAGGAAGCTTTGTGTTTAACACTACTGTAGGGGATTTCCCAATATTGATAAGAAATAAAGCATTTTCAAACCAATTGCTTTTGTTTTATTTTCAGACCCATTGTGTTTACTCGGGCATTACATTATTTGTATTAATACAAATAAATAATAAATAATACAACTCAACAATACAGAAAAGGCTTTGTTTATTATCTGTGCTAGGAACTGCATAACCGAGTTAAATGACACAAATTAAAATAACTGTATGCTAAATTTACATAAATTATAAACTGATGCTTTAAGCTCCAATCCAGCAAGCTGCACAAAATAAAACTAAATATATACAATCTCTGAATTGTGAATTTCCATTAATAGTCCTTTATTGAGCCAATATTCATATTCTGACAGCATACAAAGAAAATAAGTTTAAAAACACTGCATTACTTTCTTGCATATGACGTGTGTGAATAAATAGATACACATAATATACTTTAAATATTGGACATATATAAATATTGGACATAAGGAGATTGGTTTAAAGATGTTTAAAATCTCCAGCATGTCTCTTGGTGTGTCAGAGCCAGAACACAGAAATGGATCAAAGTAGCCAGATTTAGTGCAAAGGTTTATTTATCTCCACATATATTAAGATTTTTAGGTGACAGGCAGGGTTGTAGAAAGGCTACATGTGTTTCAAACTGTACACGGGAAGGCACGTGTACAGTGTACAGTTTTATAGGACCTGTTGCAATAAGACCACGTAATATTGTGCCAAAACGTTTGCAATATAAACGTAAAAACAAATATTTAAACATGCATTTAAATCCAGCACAAAAATGCCACTGTGAGTGTATAATGAGCACATTAAAAGCAAAAGTATTCATATAACGTCATTTAATGTCTCGTATTACAATAAATATAGCTCTCATGACTTCACATAACAGCATAAATTCATGAATAAACATAAAGAAGCAGGATTGATATGCAAACTGTACTATTATTACTTAAATAAAGGTAATATTACTGAAGTAAACTTTGAGGTAAATACGCTAAGCGCTAACCGCTAAGTGTAAATAAGCTCAATAACAGTAGAAAAATTCAATTTTCTCTCAAAACGGACTCTATAAATGCCAATAATTATATTTAAAGAAACTGTACATGCATACTTCACTACCTGTGAATATACAAAAAGTTATCTGAAATTATCAAAGCCCATCTGACGGTTATCCATCTTCACCTGCACGATCGCCTGCTTTGAGTCGCACCGAAGTGACGTCAACACCCTCTCTTCGACTGATTGGCTAGAGGAGGAGCTGTCAATCTAAAACTAGCGGACCAATGGCGACACTTAAAGTCTGCCCTGATTTGCATGAAACTCTAACTGCAACTTTTGGAAATGCAAGCGCAGAGTGTGGAAATAAGAGCAAGGGAAAAACAGCACAAGCATACAAAAAAAATTAATATGAGCAGAATATATTAGAGAGAAGAAAAAAATGAAAAATATAATCAAAGAAAACGTCATTTTGTATGCAATTTGGATAACTTTGCATTCGTTTTTCAGTTTTGTGCAATATAACTTTAAATCTGTTTAAAGTTCTGATTTGCGCTTATTATTATTTTATTCATGCATATTATTTTTTAATCCGTGACCTCAATACATTAGGCGGGAAATTTATTCCATAGATTTAGGTCAGGTGATTGACTGGGCCATTCAAGCAATTTTTTTTCTTTGAAATCACTTCATTGTTTCCTTGCCTCGCATTTGTCCACCCTCTTTTCATTTTCAGCTTTCTGGTAGATGGCAGCAGATTTTTATCCAGAATGTAACGGTACATTTCTCCATCCATCCTGCCTTCAATAATATGAAGTCTGCCAGTACCCCTTGCTGAAAAGCAGCCCCATGCTTCTACCCCCAAAATTAACTATTGATATGGTGTTCTTGGGGTGGTGGGCAGTGCCATTTCTTCTTCAAACATGGTGTGTAGAATGACTGTCAAAAAGTTCAATTTTGCTTTCATCTGACCATACTACAGTCTCCCAATAATCCACAGGCTTTTCCAAATGCTCTTTCGGAAACTTTAACTAAGCC